>NC_056733.1:908506291-908573791 GCF_019279795.1 Protopterus annectens
ACATCACAAGCGTTCTAACTAATATATATATATATATATATATATATATATATATATATATATATATATATATATTATCAACCAAGTGAGTGGTTTATACAGCACAATACCCCACTTGGATTACTTTCGAATACTTAGTAATTCTGTATCATCATCATCATCAGCCCCCTTTTCCCCATTTCCTACATGGGGTCGGGGTATTGTGTTAACTGTCACCGCCTCTCTTGATTCAGTGCCACACTCCTGCCTTCTTCAACATCATGCCTGACTGTCATAGATCTTCTTTTACACATTCCATCCACATCTTTGCTGGACATCCTCACTTCCTCTTACCTTCTTCCTGTCTGTCCCAAATCTTCCTCACCAGATTGTCTTCTGCTTTTCTACACATGCGTCCAAACCATCGCAATCTGTTCTCTCTGATCTTGTCTGCAATTGGAGCTACTTTGGCTTCTGCTCTTATGTCCTCATTTCTTCGTCTGTCCCACAGTGTGCATCTATCATCCATCTCAGGCACTTCATCTCCATCACCTCTAGCTTCCTCATCTGCTCTGCCTTTACTGCCCAGGTTTCCATACCATACAGTAGTACTGGTTGCACCACTGACTTGTACACCTTACTTTTCAGCTTCTTTGGCATTCTTCTGTCATGCACTACACCTGACACTGTATTCCACATGGCTGAAGTCCCTCTAATTCTAGATTTGACCTCTTCATTTAGACTTCTCTTCTCTTCAACCACCCCTCCCAGAAACTTGAAGCTGTTTACCTGTTCCACTATCTTTCCTTCTACCTCTATTGTCAGCTTCTTCTGGATTTCTTCTGTTTGCTGCCATTACCACCATCTTATCTGTGCTTAGTTTCATCCCATGTGCCTTCAGTTTTGCATTCCATCCTCCTGTCCTTTGCTGAAGGTCTAGCTCAGAGCCTGCCTGCACTGCCACATTGTCTGCATGCAGCAGCTTTGTTGCTCTGTGTTTTTTTACTTAGGTCAAGTTTAAGTTTGCTACTTCTACTACCATTATCTGATTAATATACAGTGATTAACTGGATATATATGGATTAAAAATCTTCACCACAGAGAAGTTTCTTACACTGTTTTGTTTTTGGACCTACTATACATGTTTAGTGTATCTGAGACTTCGGGGAAACCACGGAGATTGCTTGTTTTCTTAAATTATATACATCAGTACCACAGACAGTACCAGTGCTTTATACATATCAGTACATCAGGTGGTACTGTATCAGTATGTTACACATTGGTACAGGATCAATACATTATATAACAGTACATCAGCCGGTTCCATCAGTACTTTATTAGTATCTGATATGGTACTGTATCAGTATATTACAAAACAGTGTGTATGATGGCTCAGTATCTGTACATTGCATATTGGTACCACAGATGCTAACCAGTACCTATGATGGTACTGTATCAGTACAATGTATATTGGTACCTCAGATGCTACTAGTATATTACATATTGATACATCATATGGTACCGTGTCGGCACATTACATATCATTACCTTGGGTGCAAACTGTCAATACGTTACAAAATACATTGCATGGTTCTCCATCAGTAAATGATATACTGGTATCTCAGAATATACTGTAATAAAATAGTGCATGTTGGTGTCCCAGATTATAATATGTCAGTGCAATGCATCAGATAACTCTGTAACTGTGTAAAATGCACTCAAAATATCAGTTGGACTATGAGATGTAGTCTGACTCCATGATGTGTAATTGTAATGTTTCCTGGTGCTACTTTCAGCTTAGCTATTTTCCCCCTAAGTTCATGAGCTTTGGGGGCAGCACTTGCCTATTACTGAGTCACACACATAGGGCCAAGAGAATACGCCCAGCCTTGTACCCATCTTTCTGCCCCTTCTACTGAGTGGACACCATCTGTAAGTTAACAATTCATTGAATAAGGAAGCTATTATTCAGTAAACTTGTTCAACAGCTGCTGGATGTAGGACCCATCCTGTCATGGGGACAGTCTAAGTGTAAGAAGTAGCCATGGGGGGGGCTCCCTGACAGGTCAGCTCATATGATGAGCATGATGTGTTATATCTGACATAAGGGGTCTCAACAGCATATGAGTAGAAAGAATCCAAGGGGGATAAAAATCTCCCTGGAACACTAGAGGTTGAGAGGGGTTAAAGGGCTAATTCTGAAACAGCCACATCCTGTAAATGTCATAGGATTCCTGACAGCTGGCACCACTGTCCAAGTCTGAACTAGTGTGAACAGATGACCAGGTGCTCAGAGGACAATTGTCTGGAATGGAGGCATTTTTGAAGCAAGCACTGGAAGCAGTGACATCCTTGCAAAAGTTGTTTTAATAAGCAATGTTTTCCACTGGGCATTGAACTCTCTGGTCACAAAAGGCAATGCCACTAGGAGTCCCCACCTGGAAAGGGTCTGCTTAGCCACTACCAGCTTCTTCCTCTCTTAAGCCAAGGGAGCAAACAGCTGTCCCATCTTCTGCAGCTCATGCACCCTCCTGAGGTGGAACATGAGTTGGCAGTGCATGTGTGCATTGTGCAATGATCTTTATTCACTGAGCTTTGTCTCCATAAAGAAAACAAAAACTAAATGAATGGATAAATATAAAGTCAATTCAGGCACCAATTTTTGCTGGAAAGGTGGGTTGCTTCTATAGGACACATCCAATCATAATGAAAGGCCAGATACAAGTCCCTACAAATGAGGGTCTGTAGCTCTGTGATCCTGTCAGAGAGAAGGTGTTGACTGCAAATATAAGTATATTTCATGAGATGGCTTTGAGTTGCAAGACTCTCACTTTTCAGTGGGGGAGCAGCTAACCCTGTAATTTATGAAGGAGGAAAACAGTTCTTCAAAGAAGGACAGGAATGCAGAATCCATTTAAGAAACTGATTGGTTATCTATTTCCCGACCTCTGTCCTGCTCTCCAAAGACTCATGACGGCAGAAATGCCAGAGGCACACAAACTCAAAATGAGGATTAACTGAGACCCAAATTACACAAGTGCAAGTGACAGATCTGAATAAATTTAATGCTGATGAGGAGACATAAGACATCTGTCCATTAAAATAGAGAACCTCTTCCACTCTGAGTACATCTACATAGTCAAAAGATTCATGGTGTTTTCAATAATTAGTTAAAGCCTAACTGGAAACATAAAGCCAACTGTCATCCCACCCATCAGGAATTTCATGACTTTTATCATGAGGGACCTAACTGTAGAACAGAGCATGTGTTGAAACTTTAAGAAGCATTTCAAAGTGAGGGCATGTGCGTATAAATAGAGAATACATGCAGGCAGCAGTACCATTTTGAGAGAATAGAACAGAGTGTTAACATGTATAAGTGCAGTAGTCTGTTTATAAGTTTATTTTTAAGTTTAAGTTACTAAGCCTCAATCCTGATGTGTTTATATATAATAAAGCTGTTTGAACCAAACCCACAACTGTTCATCTGTTTTATCCTGACAGGATGAGTGACATGGTGCCAGAAGCAGGATGTCTGAATGCCACCGTGTTAGAACTGGCATACCTGAATGACATGGTACCAGAAGTGGCATATCTGAATGGCATAGTGTTAGAAGTTTCATCCCAACCTGCTGAAGCGATTAAGAAAGGTTAGAAACAAATTTCAGGTAATAAAAAACTAGCATAAATGATGTATCCCATAAAGAGAATGATGCATTCACAAAGCACAAGACGCATTATTAATTAAACAAAAAGCACAAAACATATTATTGATTAAGCAAAATGTTCAAAACCACGATATTTGATAGTCATTTGAAATACTTATGAGTGCTTTCAGAACTACTTCTGATTTGCATAGCGAGCATGTTAAAAGTAAAACAAGCATAACAAATACAATTAAATGGCAAAGTGAGGATGAAAAAGCAAAGCTGTGGAATTTTTAGTAAACGATTACATTTTTTGATATGAGCTGCTATTTCGCATTGACTAAAGCTATTCAGAGTATAACTAGAGTTGTTTGAAGTTTCTGAAAGTATGCAAAGTGTTTGTAGTGTATGCTTTATTACAGTACAATTATTTTGAGAGTGTGCAAAGTACAGTTATTTCTCAAAATGCAGTCATTTTAAAGTGTTTCGTACACTGTACAGAGTTATTTTGCAAAGTACAATTATTTCAAAAAGTTTCTTGTGCTATGTACAATTCATTCACAAAGTGCAGCCATTTCATAGTGTTTCTTACACTGATAAGGGTGGTTTCACAAAGTACAGTGATTTCAAAGTGTTTTGTGCCACAGAAACTTATTTTACAAAGTGCAGTTATTTTGAAGACTCTTTTGTAATGTTGAGCATAGTTACAAGTTTCTGGCATCAATTTCTGATGTATATGTGTTTATGTTCGTACATAATTTCAAGGATCTTTATTATTGTGTGTTGGCATGGCAGAGGTATTTCACATACCCAGTCCACTTGTGTTTGATCATATTATTGCAGGGAATTGGAGAGTATTTGAGCAGCTTTTTCTGACAAAGATGCATGTACAAGGGTATTTTTTCTGCTTAATCTAGCGGGGTCAGAAGCTATTGAAAGAGAGCATTTGTTTGTGTATGCACCAGCAGTATATGCAGGAGAAGGGGAAAACCACCATACTGTTGTACAAGCAAAATCAACGGAGGACCCTGAGTGTCTGAAGTGTAAATTTAGAGAAATGTGTAACCCCCAGACAAATGTTATATTGGAGAGGCACTTATTTTATAGAAGAGCCCAAAAGCCAGGAGAAACTTTTGCAGCTTGCATTACTGACTTAAGAACAAAGCTAAATGATCTGAAAGATGAATTGATAAAAGACAGGCTTGTGTGTGGTGTTAATAATGCTACAATGAGAAAGATTTTGCTTTGAGAAAGTGATTTAATGTTGAGCAAAGCCATAGAGATTTGTCAAATACATGAGCTTACAGAAATGCCCAAAAATATGCTTGCAAGTGGTAAGAGCATGGTTTCAGCAGCCTCCAAAGTGAATGTAGACAGCATGCAGCATGTGGCTAACAGAAACAGGCCCAAACACATGGCAGCTGTAGCCCCTGTGGGATTTCCAGGGAGAGTCTATACCTTACCAGCAAGTTCTAAGTCTAGCTCAGTAAAACGGACATGCTCAGTGCAGCATAAGGGTGAGTCAACAAAACCGAAGTCAAATCTCATGTTAACTGTCATAATTGTGGTGCCAATCATGAGTCCAAAAGAGAAAAGTGCTTAGCATTTGGTCAGCAATGCCACAAGTGCAAAAATGGGACCACTTTTAGAAGCTTTGTAAATCAAGCAAGCCTCATTCATTTATTAAGATGTAGTGCGTTCATGCTATTCAGTTGGGAACAGTTACAACTTGCAATTTTGTGTAGTCAAAAAACCTGTGCAGTCATTATTAGGTCTCAGAGACAGTTTAAAAATGAAACTGCTTTCTTTTAACAAAGAAGTCCATCATGTAAGCACATGTCCTAGTCCCAGTTTCACCGATCTATTTTCTCAGAGTATGCTGATGTTTTTGAAGACAAGCTAGATAAACTTCCAGTTGTGTACTTCATGAAATTAGACCCTGAGGTCAGTCTAGTGGTCAGACCAGCAAGAAGAGATCTGATGGCTATGCAGAACAGAGTCAAAATCCAGTTAGATAAAATGATGCAACAAGGTGTGATTTGTCCAGTTACAGAACTTCCTTGTCTTCCATGGTAGTTGCTCATAAGAAAAGCTCAGATGAAATCAGAATATGTATAGACCCAAGAGATTTAAACAAAGTATTAAAGAGACCCCACTTTCCTATGCGTCTAGTCGAGGAAGTTGCTACCCTCATGCCAAATGCCACTGTTTTTTCTGTCTTAGATGCAAAGAGTTCATTTTGGCAAGTAATGCTTGTTTGCATATCTTTGCGACTGACTACATCCAGCACACCATTTGGTAGATACAGATTTATCAGAATGCCTTTTGGAATAAATTCTACCAGTGAAGTCTTTTTGTGTGCAATGGAGCATTTTTTTCAGGCTATCTGTGTGCTATAATAGTAGATGATTTACTAGTTGGAGGCAATGGTGAAGCAGGGCATGACAGAAACATCAGGAAAGTTCTGGAAAGAGCCTGTGATGTGAATTTAAAGCACAATCTTCTGAAATGTAACTTCAGATTACCAGAAGTTACTTATGTAGGTCATTTATTTACCAGTTCAGGTTTAAGACCAGATCCTTCCAAACAAACAGCTATTCTTGAGATGTCAGCTCCAGATGATGTCCAAGTCTTATAGCATTTTCTTGGTATAGTTAACTACTTGGGCAAGTTTATATCAGACTTCAGTGAATTATCAGCACCCTTAAGAGAGCTGACATGCAAACATGTTACCTGGTCATGGTTGGACCAACACTAGAGAGCATTTGATGATCTGAAACAGAAAACTACCAGTCCACCTACATTAAGCTATTATGATATCCACAAACCAGTAATTATTTCCTGTGATGCTTCAAAGTTTGGTCTTGGTGCAGTTATTCTTCAAGAGGGCAGACCACTAGCTTATGCGTCTAGAACTCTTACCCAAACTGAGATGCAATATGCTCAAATTGAGAAGGAACTTTTAGCAATTGTGTTTGCATATTCGAAGTTCCATGATTATATTTATGGCCGAGCTGTCCAGATTGAAACTGATTATCAGCCTTTACTCACTATTTTAAAGAAGCCTATACATACAGCTCCAACACGACTACAAAAATGATACTTAGATTACAAAAATTACAACTTCAAAATGGACTATACAAAAGGCAAACTTCTTTATCTGGGTAATACTTTATCCAGATCACCCAGAAATACCACAAAAAAAGCTTGATGCAGAGAAATTTGACTTCGATGTCATGGAAGTGCATAATTTTTCTGCCACAAGACTTGATGAGCTAAGAGATCACACAAAGACTGAACCAGTTTTGCAAAAGCTCAACTACTTCATCAATTTTGGATGGCCGTCAAAGCAATCTAGTGTACCAACAGAAGTGCAACCTTATTTTCCTTACAGAGATGAGATGTTGATGGAAGATGGCATTATTTTTAAAGGTCCTAAAGTTTTTGTTCCTACTTCCTTACAATATGAGTACATCCAAATTTTGTATTGTGGCCACCCAGGTTCCGAAGCTACCAAAAGAAGGGAAAGATGACTAGTATTTTGGCCTTCTTTGTCAAAAGATATCGATAAAGTACTTTCATCGTGTTCAGTCTGCAATAGTGCTAAACCACATTTGCAAAAAGAGTCACTTCAGCTAAGCCTTGGTCAACAGTAGCAATTGACATATTCGAGTGGAACAGTCAACATTACTTAGTGTTGGTAGACTCTTATTCAAACTGGTTTGAGATTGATCTGCTACCCAATCTAACGTCCAGTGCTGTCATTACTAGGTTGAAATGTCATTTCTCAGTCCATGGTAGTCCACACAAAGTTATTTCTGACAAGTTTACCAGTCAGCTATTTCATAAATTTGCAAAAGAATGGGACTTTATCCATGTTACCAGCAGTCCTGAGTACCCACAGTCAGATGGTCTAGCTGAACATGCAGTATGAAGTGCAAAGCAATTACTGTAGAGGTCAAAGCATGACAATACCAATGTTTTCTTGAATTTGCTTAATCTCAGAAATATACCTCGTGACAATTTACTTGGCTCACTTGCTCAGAGACTTCTGTCTAGGCAAACCAGGACAACCTTGGCTATCAGTTCCAGTTTGTTGGTGCCTAACTCTAAAAATACCAGAGTAATCAAAGCCCAACTATTCAAAAAGTGTTCAATTCAGAAGTCCGGCTATGATAAAACAAGCAGATTTCTTTGCCCATTAAAAGAAGGCAAGATATTGAGGATGTAAACGGCAAAAGGTTTTGATCAAGTTGGTCAAGTGAGAGGTGTATGTGCTGAGCTGAGATCTTACTTAGTGGAATCTGAGGGTATAGAATATAGAAGAAATTGCAAGTATGTTCTTCCAGTCTCTGAATCGATATAGCAGCATCATACATGTGATACAGACTCTAGATCTCAGAGCAATCCAGATGATGTTCCTATTGAAGGACATGTCTCAGTACTCATTCCCATTCCTAATGATGTCCCAGATGTCCCTGAAGTTGGACATTCATTAAATACAGTCCCTGTTGCTAAACCCAGTCCTAGTTTTTATGCCACATGATCAGGTCATATTCCAGACCTAGTGTAAAATACGCAGCAACATGGACATGATTGTTTCATTTGTAATTAGTCCTGTATAATTGCATGTCAAAGGATTATTTCTGTAACATTGCATGTCAATGATTGTTGTCATTATTACTGTGCATGACTTATTTCTCAAAGAGGGAGGATGTAGAACAGAGAGCATGTTGTAATTTTAAGAAGCATTTCCAAGTGTAGGCACGTGCATATAAATAGTGAGCACATCTAGGCAGCAGTGTCATTTTGAGTGAACAGCCAGAGTGTTAACATGTATGAGTGTGGTAGTCAGTCTGTTTATAAGTTTATTTAAGTTTAAGTTATAAGTCTCAATCCTGATGTGTTTGTATATAATAAAGCTGCTTGAACCGAACCCACAACTGTTCGTCTGTTTTACCCTGACCGGATGAGCGACACTAACCACATGAAAACACACACTTCTCAGCTCCCAGGGGGTGATGAGGACAATGTCTCATCTTTTTATATATCCAGTTCCTGGCCTCCATGCCTCCTGACTATTGAGCTGCCACCACTGCCCATTAATTCCCCACCGCTGAGGTGAGAGCAATCCATGGTGTGGCTGTTATACAGGAAGCCATGTGGGGCGTATTTGTTTTGAGTCCCACTCTGGTGTCTACTTTGGACATTTGCATGCTTCAACACACTTGTCTTATGAGGGCTACCATCACTGGCTTGCAATTGCCCAATCCATGTCTCCAAGTCCTATGGCCAGCTAGTTGTGTACAAGTTTCCATTTGCAAAGGAGCAGGTTGACCAATCATTATCACCAAAGTCTTCCCCCCAGGATGGGCAAGAGGGTGTAAGTTACTCACTCCCGTCCTTCCTTGGAGCTGATGCAGCACCCAGCTGCTATTCAGTTTTGGGCTATCTGGACTGTAGACAAGGCTCAGTCCCACTGCACCTCAGTGACAGACTAAACAGGGATGTTTCTGGTATGAATTTTGCAATTAGGTTAGGAGTTTCTGGGAATTATAGAAATGCATACAGGAAACTACCCTGCCACAAAAAGAGGCAGAGAATGCATCCACTGGGAACTCCTCCTCTCTGCTGCACAAGAAAAAGATTTGTTCTGCCATGTGATGACTTGGTCAATCTCTATGATGCCTCAGTCCTTGTAGTCCTTCTAGGAGAGGATGGAGGAGCAGACTGTGGAGTCTGCCAGCACATTAACTTCTTCCACAAATGTGAACATTTATGAGAGTGATGCATCTGTCAATGACTTACCTTCAGACATGCATTACCAGGTTGTGAATAGAGTCGTAACTAGTGCAGAGCAAAGGGGACAGCTGCCCCAGGGTCAAGCTGTCAGAGGGCCTGATCTGCAGGCTCCAGTGGTGCAGCAGTGTGGTACTGGCTGCGATTTACAAATGTGGATACTGCACTTGCAGTCATGGCTTCGGTGCTCAGCATGTGGTGATATGGCAACAACAGCAGCAAGCTTCTTGTTACACAGTTAGTAACTTGCAACATGAAGGAATGGGCATTTCTTGGTCTTTGAAAACATATTCTATTTTCTTCTCAGCTGTGAGTTGTGTGGAGTGCTAAATTGCACAGGGCACACAAACAAACACCTTGCTTGTTTAGAAACTACATGGCAGACTAGTTGTCAGGCTAGATCTGGAGAGGCTCTGGTCTCATCCTTAAAATTCAGTCATTGATTTTTCTAGCTTACTTAACTACAGTCACATACTTTAAGGATAAACATACACACTTCTTTTGCGTAAAATATTTTTTGTAAAATAAAAGCTTAGTTTAGAATTTCAGACCAGTGGCTTCTGGCTCTACACAATGTGGGTCATGTCCTTGAATCTTGGCCTGTATGAATTATTTGTGCATGATCTGACATCTTGCCAGTTCTAAAGACATGTGTGTGCTGTTTGCATGCAAGTATTATTAATTTAAGCTACTGTTTATTTGTGCCGGAGTTTTATTTGCTTAGAACACTTTTTGCTGTTTTTCTGTAAAAAAAAAAAAAGAACACCTCCAGGCATATTTTCAGTAAGAGAAGAAAATTGCCAGACCTTATACAATTTTAAGATTCATTGCCATCTATGTGCTGTTAAATGCAAATGCTGTCAATGTATTCATTTATTTATTTATCTATTTATTTATACTGGGTAGGTGGGCTGGTATGTTTACCCTTTTCAGCCATCACCTAGGCATAAAAAGCAAAGAAAGACTTAAACATGTTTACAAAGTCACAGAAGTAACTAATAAAACTTGACAATACGAGCTAGAAACTAGGTAGTTACAAATTTCTAGCAGAAGATGACATTATTATAAAGGTATAAGGTGCACAGTCTGCGTTGCATTAAAAGATTTTATAAATAACTTAAATACTTTAGCCATTGTCAATAAATGGAAACAATAGAGATCTTTCAATCCGTAGCTATTTGGCATCTTATCACCCCTATCAAAAATATTAAAAAAAACATATTCATATGCAATTTCTCAACTATTTAATCAATAATTAGCTTTTGCCTTCAATCCAATATGGCTTCCATCCTCATCACAGCACAACTACTTCTTTGCTGAATTTTGTTAATATTGTCAACACCTATTGAAATGTCAGATGCCTAGTCTCCACCATCTTCCTAGACTTATTAAAAGCGTTTGATACTGTCTTCCACCAGAGACTCTTACATAAACTCTCAGCCTTAGGCCTCACCAACTCTTCACTGAGATGGCTCCATAGCTACCTCTAAAATGGAGCACAAGCAATGAAATGAAAAACATTTCTCCACCTTCTTGCCTGTAAACTATTTGTGTCCCACAAGGAACTATACTAGGCCCCAGACATTTCAACGTATTCAGCAATGATCTCTACACTGCTACAAAAAATGCTACCCTAGTTCAATACGCAGATGACTCGACCCTAAGCTTCTCTGCCAAAACTCTCTCTGAACTTCAAAGCTTGCACAACAGTCCTTATTGACTGAAACATGGCTAAATAATTCATAACCACTGCTAACTCCCCAGAAATCTTAATTAATTTTCTTTACCCCCAAAATACATCTCTGCCAAAACAACAGTATTCACTATCATCTCTGCCAACAATACTATGATAGAAAAAGAAAACCACACAAAGTTACTGGGTATTATCATACATAAACAGTTGAAATTCAACCATGTATCATACATGGTTAGAAAAACTCATCTTTGCTGCCCTAATCTTCACTTACTTAACCTTCAACTCTCATAATTATCCAAAACTTAGCAAATAGTATAATAAAATAGCCAAATTTGCAATAAACTATAGCAAAAGATTGCACCACTGCCTAGCCCTCAGGTAAGTCAACTAGCTAGAACTACCATAACACCTAGCTCTCTGCTAACTGCAATACACAGACTTCTCTATAAGCCAGAAAATTAGCCAGCCCTTAACAACTTAATACAACACTATTCCCCCAGATCATTTTATCCTCTAGGGAAAAATCACTTATCACTATAATCAAATCATCTAAAACTGCAGGTGACTCTCTATATATTCAAATAGTAAAGCTAAACTATGGAACCACATCCCACTACCACTGAAATCCACTCTGAATATAAACTCATTTAAAACACAACTAAAACTTCAGCTATCAACTCAATGGATCTGTTTCTGTATATTTCCAAGATAAATGTCAGTGTTATCTCCTGCTTTTCATATTGTCAAACCATTTCTCTTCATTCAGAATCCTATGCCCCGCAACTTGTATTCACCAATACCTGAATAGTTTTCCTAGCATTTCCTAGTCATATCTATAGTTTTGTTACAATGTTATATGTTTCAAATTCAGAGCCTATTAAGGCCTTCAATGCATTTGCCTCTTTACAACCTAGCATTAAAGGATCTATCATATACTAAACTATCTAACCTTACTTAAACTGTAATATAGTA
Organism: Protopterus annectens; assembly: GCF_019279795.1. Classification (NCBI taxonomy): domain Eukaryota; kingdom Metazoa; phylum Chordata; order Ceratodontiformes; family Protopteridae; genus Protopterus; species Protopterus annectens. The sequence continues at coordinate 908,518,385 of NC_056733.1, forward strand.
TTTAAATTCCTAATTTATAAAGGAAATTTATTTTACAAACTACTAGTCCTAAAATAAAAAAAACAATTTTGCTTTATGCTCAAATTACACCTTCCAATGTCAACCAAATAATTATTTCTTGTATCCATTGAATGTTGTAATTTAACAACATCAATACTGGCACCATAACAATCAGAAAAAACATTTGTGACTTGAAAATAGGGATAATGCTTTTAACCGACTTTGATAATAAATACCTGTTAAACCTCTTAGTTGGAGTTTAAAAAACATTTGTATCCTCTCAAATCATTCAATCTAAGTCTTAATATATATATATATATACATATATATATATATATATATATATATATATATATATATATATATATATCTATGCAGTTTTCAAAGTTATCATAATGATGATTCAAAATATGGTGAACCCGGAACAACGAATGATAGTGTGCATTCACTGTTGTCAGATCGACATTTCAATTGGAGATAGCACTACAGTGATGACTGGGAAGTTTGCCCTTTTCCTCACTGTAGTGCACTCTTGGAATTGTAATATATAATTAGCAGAGGGTGTGGGGGGTGCAGGAGGTCTTGCCCCCTGCAAAATGAGAGTAGACAGTCACCAGAAGTCACGGTATGTTTTGAAAATGTCAACAATGTCGACATCAAACAGTCAGAATTTTGAATGTGTCATACATGTGACTGATGTAATTTGACCACATTTTAGTTTACGTAAGTAGTCACTCAAAACATTGCCGACATTTTAATAATAAACATATATATATATATATATATATATATATATATATATGCGCACGCACACGCGCGCACACACACACACACACACACACACACACACACACACACACACACAACCACCATATTCAATAGTAGGTCTTATTATTGTCTTAAACAATGTCAATGATACAGCCTTATCCCTACTAACTATCACACCAAGCAATTTTCACAATTCTCAATAACACCTTCTTATTGTCATGGTTAGATGTAATAAATCGGAACTAAATCTTTTAGTAATAGTAATCCCTAAATGTTTAATACTAACCACCCTCTTAATTCAACAATTTTTCATAGTGTAAGGATAGCATAAATTACCTATGTGGCACATCTCATTACCAAGGGTTTTGCATCCAGGAAGAAAGAGGTCATCATCTCTCTCTACTCTTCCCTCATTAAGCCAATCATCGAGTACAATGCTTCATTTGGCATGTACCTCACTAGACACCTGCAACAGCTTGAGAGGCCACAGAAGTACCTCACAAAGAGGATCCTAGACATTAAACACGTGTCCTTTTACGGACAGACTCAAAAGACTCTAGCTTTTCTCTGTCTCATATCGTCTATTTAAAGGCGATCTCTGCTTGACTTACAAAGCCATGTCTGACCCAGCTCTGTTAGAAATGGTACATCTAAAGAAATCCCAATCCCTCCGCACCACACACTCCAGAGACCTCAACCTCATTACCACAATCAACAGAACATGCTGGAGGGACAGGTTCATAACTCAGAGACTGCCCATGCTCTGGAATAGACTTCCCATACATGTCAAGCAGAGCACCTCGCTGTCCCTCTTCAAGAGAAATCTTGATGAGTGGATGGGTAATAGAAAGTTCACCACGGGGATCACTCCAGTGGCTTTACTCGACAGAGGCACTGGGAACTAAGGTCGGGTGGCACAATGCCAGGGTAATCCTATGGGCTAGGCTTGTAAAGTATCCAGGGCCATTAGTTTAGTACACACCTATGAACCTATGATGTATAATGCACATCTTTTTCAAATTAAATTCCATTTCATTAGTAGTGATCCAAGTAAATACATTTTCTAAATATCTTTGTAATCTGTTATAAGCAACATGTTTTGTAATAACCACGCCCACTTTTGTATCACCAGCACATACACTCATCCACAAACCAGTATGAATCTGTAATGATGCTATAAATAACTCAAATAATACAGGACACAAGACAGACCCCGAGGTACACCAGAAGAAACAGATTTTCTATTTGAAAAGGTATCTTTAATTCTCACCCTATAGGTTCTCTGATACAACCAATTCTTCAGCCACCCTATAAGATAATTCAGATCACTTGTCACCATTAAAGAAATTATTTTATTCTGGGGAATTGTATCCATTGCCCTCACCATATTCAAGTATATGGCATCAATGGGTAATCCCTCATACGATGCCTCCCACAATGATTTTGTGACACTCCTCTCCCCCATTTCTATTCTTCTAATATAACACTTATGATAGCAATATATATAATATATCTGTAAACCTGCTTTATACCCCACATCCTAAACACAATATTAACATGTTCTGCCCTACCTAGTTTCTTCCCTCACCTCACTTTCTTTGACTTCCTAAGCACTATTTATTTTATTTATTTTACATTTGTTAACCGGGCTAGTCTAGCTGGATATATGTCCATTTTCAGTAGAGGCCCGAGGAGAAAAGCTCCACACATACTATATATTCTATAATCACTAATCACATGATATACTATCTATCTAACAAAACCTCTAATAAACCTCTTCCAATGCTCAGTGTTCGACATCTACTAATGCATAAGTATCGTTTATACTGTAATAGTTTGTTTTTATTTCATATGCAGGTAATCTAATTAGAAAATGAATGTGCAATTGCCAATGTATATTACTTAATGGTTGTTCATGTAAATTGATGAATGTCTGTTTTAAAAATCTTTGTAATATGTCAGAGCTTTTCTCCCCAGGCCTCTGCTGGAAAGGGGCTTTTAACTATACTCAGACAAATGTGGTAAACTAAATCAAAATTAAAATTAAATAAATAAGTTAAAAAATAAAGAAAGGACATGCACATGGCTTCTTTAATAGGTGTTCTTTCAGTGTAGTTTTAAAGGTTTCCGGGGTTTGGTGTTTTTAACCTCATTAGGGAGTTTGTTGGTGTCTGTTACCTATGATTGTCTTAAAGTGTAACATTGAAAGGGTAATGTTTGGATTCTGAGTGCTCTGAGTATCCTTGGATTCCAGAAGTTGACTCTTAATGTGTGGCAACAGTTAAGCTTTAGTATTTGAATAATAGTGTACTTAGAGTTGCCCTGTTTTCCACAAGAAGACAGTTAAATTCCTTTAGTAAATCCCAATGAAATGTTCAGGAATCTACTTCTCTGTGTCATAGGATGAGTAATGGGTTAGCAAAAGAAGTCCCTAGTCTAACTTGGGAAGAAGGACATTTTTCTCAATAGCTGTATGAGCAGCTGGGGAAGGAGGTATGATACTGTGTAACATACATTTGACGGAGATAGAGGTTTATTAGTGATACTATCTGCACGACTTGTAAAGGTAAGGCAAAGTTCAAGAGTAAGGCCCAAATGAGTCCCCTGTCAAAAATGTTGGGGAAGCAAATGGTTGTAACTAAGGAAATCATTTGTTTGAACTGGGATATCGGATCTATATTGCCTGAACAGAGTTAAGACCTTGTAAAGTTCAATACTAGAAGCTGCCAAAATAAGTAATTACTAGAAAATGGAAATCAAAATGTAAAACAGCCGTTTTTGAAATATTGAATATTGTAACCAAGATGAAAACAACTGGAAGTGAGGATTCTAGAATGGGGAAGGAGCAAAAACTAGAAATAAATGGAATTTGTGGGAACAATACATACAGAATAATGTTCAGGAGGTGGACTGAGGTTTAAGGGAAGGCAGGAACTGAACAACTAATGTAATGTTCAAGTTTGGCCAACTGAGACCTACATGAGTGGAGTTAAGTAGATTTTTATCTGCACTTTTATCAAATAATATACAATTTAAAGTAATTTGTTTGTGTTGCATTGAGCAATATCTAGCTGGAAGTTGACTGTTTTTTCAGTAGGTCTTATACAAGTGCTATTTTCAGTTAAGGCTTGTTAAAAAACCTGCATAGCCAGTGATAAGTGGGGGTAGTTTACCTCATTGTTATTCGTTTTTTGTCTTATACAAGTGGTACAGTGAATTGTTTTCTGTTTAAACTGTGAGCTTTGGCCAACTGAGACCTACATGAGTGGAGTTAAGTAGATTTTTATCTGCACTTTTATCAAATAATACACACTTTAAAGTAATTTGTTTGTGTTGCATTGAGCAATATCTAGCTGGAAGTTGACTGTTTTTTCAGTAGGTCTTATACAAGTGGTATTTTCAGTTAAGGCTTATTAAAAAACCTGCATAGCCAGTGATAAGTGGGGGTAGTTTACCTCATTGTTATTCGGTTTCTGTCTTATACAAGTGGTACAGTGAATTGTTTTCTATTTAAACTGTGAGCTTTGGCCAACTGAGACCTACATGAGTGGAGTTAAGTAGATTTTTATCTGCACTTTTATCAAATAATACACAATTTAAAGTAATTTGTTTGTGTTGCATTGAGCAATATCTAGCTGGAAGTTGACTGTTTTTTCAGTAGGTCTTATACAAGTGGTATTTTCAGTTAAGGCTTGTTAAAAAACCTGCATAGCCAGTGATAAGTGGGGGTAGTTTACTTCATTGTTATTCGATTTCTGTCTTATACAAGTGGTACAGTGAATTGTTTTCTGTTTAAACTGTGAGCTTTGGCCAACTGAGACCTACATGAGTGGAGTTAAGTGGATTTTTATCTGCACTTTTATCAAATAATACACAATTTAAAGTAATTTGTTTGTGTTGCATTGAGCAATATCTAGCTGGAAGTTGACTGTTTTTTCAGTAGGTCTTATACAAGTGGTATTTTCAGTTAAGGCTTGTTAAAAAACCTGCATAGCCAGTGATTAGTGGGGGTAGTTTACCTCATTGTTATTCGGTTTCTGTCTTATACAAGTGGTACAGTGAATTGTTTTCTGTTTAAACTGTGAGCTTTGGCCAACTGAGACCTACATGAGTGGAGTTAAGTAGATTTTTATCTGCACTTTTATCAAATAATACACAATTTAAAGTAATCTGTTTGTGTTGCATTGAGCAATATCTAGCTGGAATTTGTGACTGTTTTTTCAGTAGGTCTTATACAAGTGGTATTTTCAGTTAAGGCTTGTTAAAAAACCTGCATAGCCCATGATAAGTAAGGGTAGTTTACCTCATTGTTATTCGGTTTCTGTCTTATACAAGTGGTACAGTGAATTGTTTTCTGTTTAAACTGTGAGCTTTGGCCAACTGAGACCTACATGAGTGGAGTTAAGTAGATTTTTATCTGCACTTTTATCAAATAATACACAATTTAAAGTAATTTGTTTGTGTTGCATTGAGCAATATCTAGCTGGAAGTTGACTGTTTTTCAGTAGGTCTTATACAAGTGGTATTTTCAGTTAAGGCTTGTTAAAAAACCTGCATAGCCAGTGATAAGTGGGGGTAGTTTACTTCATTGTTATTCAGTTTCTGTCTTATACAAGTGGTACAGTGAATTGTTTTCTGTTTAAACTGTGATCTTTGGCCAACTGAGACCTACATGAGTGGAGTTAAGTGGATTTTTATCTGCACTTTTATCAAATAATACACAATTTAAAGTAATTTGTTTGTGTTGCATTGAGCAATATCTAGCTGGAAGTTGACTGTTTTTTCAGTAGGTCTTATACAAGTGGTATTTTCAGTTAAGGCTTGTTAAAAAACCTGCATAGCCAGTGATAAGTGGGGGTAGTTTACTTCATTGTTATTCAGTTTCTGTCTTATACAAGTGGTACAGTGAATTGTTTTCTGTTTAAACTGTGATCTTTGGCCAACTGAGACCTACATGAGTGGAGTTAAGTGGATTTTTATCTGCACTTTTATCAAATAATACACAATTTAAAGTAATTTGTTTGTGTTGCATTGAGCAATATCTAGCTGGAAGTTGACTGTTTTTTCAGTAGGTCTTATACAAGTGGTATTTTCAGTTAAGGCTTGTTAAAAAACCTGCATAGCCAGTGATAAGTGGGGGTAGTTTACTTCATTGTTATTCGGTTTCTGTCTTATACAAGTGGTACAGTGAATTGTTTTCTGTTTAAACTGTGAGCTTTGGCCAACTGATACCTACATGAGTGGAGTTAAGTGGATTTTTATCTGCACTTTTATCAAATAATACACAATTTAAAGTAATTTGTTTGTGTTGCATTGAGCAATATCTAGCTGGAAGTTGACTGTTTTTTCAGTAGGTCTTATACAAGTGGTATTTTCAGTTAAGGCTTGTTAAAAAACCTGCATAGCCAGTGATAAGTGGGGGTAGTTTACCTCATTGTTATTCGGTTTCTGTCTTATACAAGTGGTACAGTGAATTGTTTTCTGTTTAAACTGTGAGCTTTGGCCAACTGAGACCTGCATGAGTGGAGCTAAGTAGATTTTTTATCTGCACTTTTATCAAATAATACACAATTTAAAGTAATTTGTTTGTGTTGCATTGAACAATATCTAGCTGGAAGTTGACTGTTTTTTCAGTAGGTCTTATACAAGTGGTATTTTCAGTTAAGGCTTGTTAAAAAACCTGCATAGCCAGTGATAAGTGGGGGTAGTTTACTTCATTGTTATTCGGTTTCTGTCTTATACAAGTGGTACAGTGAATTGTTTTCTGTTTAAACTGTGAGCTTTGGCCAACTGAGACCTACATGAGTGGAGTTAAGTGGATTTTTATCTGCACTTTTATCAAATAATACACAATTTAAAGTAATTTGTTTGTGTTGCATTGAGCAATATCTAGCTGGAAGTTGATTGTTTTTTCAGTAGGTCTTATACAAGTGGTATTTTCAGTTAAGGCTTGTTAAAAAACCTGCATAGCCAGTGATTAGTGGGGGTAGTTTACCTCATTGTTATTCGGTTTCTGTCTTATACAAGTGGTACAGTGAATTGTTTTCTGTTTAAACTGTGAGCGTTTGGCCAACTGAGACCTACATGAGTGGAGTTAAGTAGATTTTTATCTGCACTTTTATCAAATAATACACAATTTAAAGTAATTTGTTTGTGTTGCATTGAGCAATATCTAGCTGGAAGTTGACTGTTTTTTCAGTAGGTCTTATACAAGTGGTATTTTCAGTTAAGGCTTATTAAAAAACCTGCATAGGCAGTGATAAGTGGGGGTAGTTTACCTCATTGTTATTTGGTTTCTGTCTTATACAAGTGGTACAGTGAATTGTTTTCTGTTTAAACTGTGAGCTTTGGCCAACTGAGACCTACATGAGTGGAGTTAAGTAGATTTTTATCTGCACTTTTATCAAATAATACACGATTTAAAGTAATTTGTTTGTGTTGCATTGAGCAATATCTAGCTGGAAGTTGACTGTTTTTTCAGTAGGTCCCCACCCACCCTCCCTGTTTTTGTCTTGGTGTTAATCTTGGTGGCTTTGAAACTGCCTGCCCCTCTTGTAAATTTGCACTTGGATACTCCTCCTGGGCCCATCTCATTTGCTCACTCAAAAAAAAAAAATTATCTACTTTTACTGTATTTGTGTTTCTTCCTACTTTATTTTGCTTTTGCGTCATCTTAAAAGTACTCAGTTGTATTTATTACTGCTTGATGTAACTCATTCTAAGCCTTTTAGTTTAAGCACTTGGTCTTCAGGCCAGTTGTTTTACATTAAGAAGGTTTGTGGTCTGCACTGTAGTGGCAGGACAGGTAGCTTACATCCTTCTAAGTTGGGAACTGCTGATTGAGGGCTCAGTGTCTGTTATTCTAAAAGTGTATTAATTCTGGTTAAAACACTTGGGCTTCAGGCCAGTTATTTTACATTAAGAGGGTTTGTGGTCTGCACTCTTCTGGCTGGAGAGGCTGGACTCTGCCCTTCTGAGCTGGGAATTTCTGGTTAAAGGCTTATAGTGCCTGCATATTTGAACTGCTTCTTACTGAAATTGGTACACCTTGTTTGCTGTAGCATAGACTAGATCCAGGCCTGCTGAATCTAGCTTTGTTTGTATAACTTGAGCACTAATCCAGGCATTCTTTAAAGTCTTCAATTGTATTTATTACTGCTTGGTAGTAACTTGATTAAAGTGTAGCTATCATTCTAAGTCTTTTGGATTAAGCACATGAGCTTCAGACCAGTTGTTTTACATTAGGAAGGTTTGTGGCCTGCACTGTGGTGGCAGGACAGGTAGCTTACATCCTTCTAAGTTGGGAACTGCTGATTGAGGCCTCAGTGTCTGTTATTCTAAAAGTGTATTAATTCTGGTTTAAGCACTTGGGCTTCAGGCCAGTTATTTTACATTAAGAGGGTTCATGGTCTGCACTCTTGTGGGAGGAGAGGCTGGACTCTGCCCTTCTGAGCTTGGAATTTCTGGTTAAAGGCTTATAGTGCCTGCATATTTGAACTGCTTCTTACTGAAATTGGTACACCTTGTTTGCTGTAGCATAGACTAGATCCAGGACTGCTGAATCTAGCTTTGTTTGTATAACTTGAGCACTAATCCAGGCATTCTTTAAAATATTCAATTGTATTTATTACTGCTTGGTAGTATCTTGATTAAAGTGTAGCTATCATTCTAAGTCTTTTGGATTAAGCACTTGGGCTTCAGACCAGTTGTTTTACATTAGGAAGATTTGTGGCCTGCACTGTGGTGGCAGGACAGGTATCTTACATCCTTCTAAGTTGGGAACTGCTGATTGAGGGCTCAGTGTCTGTTATTCTAAAAGTGTATTAGTTCTGGTTTAAGCACTTGGGCTTCAGGCCAGTTATTTTACATTAAGAAGGTTCGTGGTCTGCACTCTTGTGGGAGGAGAGGCTGGCTCTGCCCTTCTGAGCTGGGAATTTCTGGTTAAAGGCTTGTAGTGCCTGCATATTTGAACTGTTTCTTACTGAAATTGGTACACCTTGTTTGCTGTAGCATAGACTAGACCCAGGCCTGCTGAATCTAGCTTTGTTTGTATGCTTGTTGTTTGTTTGCTTGTTAGTTCCCTGAAACACTAATTCCACCTAAATCACAGCTTTTCAGCGCTTCTGTGGATCCCTAATGATATCTGCATTGCTTACTGTACTTATTTCCTTGTTTCTCTTGAATGAAAGTTACTGTTTGTCATTTTTGCATTTAAGTTGCCTGTAGCACATTGCATTTAAGTTACCTGGCATTTGCTCACTAAAGCAATTATATAGGTCAGCACTAAAAAATTAAAAGCACTACACCCTCACAAACTCCCCTTGAGTACCTTGTTCCCCATTGGCCCTTTTTTTCAATTATAAAGGAATTTCCAATACTATACTAGCATGTCCAAAGGTCAGTTGTCAATCTCCTCTCCGGTCCAGCTGGTGAATCTGGGAATCTTGAGGCAATGTTACAACTGCCTCATGTACACAGACAACCCTCTCCTCCTCCCAACAAATTCCAACACATGTGAGAGATGCAACCATATAGCCAAACTGGAGGCTAAGCTCTCTCAACTCAGTACTGGCGTAACCAGTCAGGAGGAGAAGGAAACCACACTCACTACAATTCCAGTCTCACATAGACCTACCACGACAGCAAACCAAACACATAAACACACAAAACATACTTGGAGGCTCTAAATAAAAATCTGCCTAAGCAGCAGAGACCTCCAAAGCAGACACCCAAGCAACCGCTACCCCAAAACAAAACACGTGCAACACATAGCTCACAAAGCCAGTGTGCCGAACAGTCACAGCCCTTAAGGCTAAACAATACACCTGATACACTTGTAATAGGTGACTCTATCGTCAGGCACACTGACATCCCGCTCACCAGGCTGAACAAGGAGAAGGTCACAGTGAGCTGCCTGTTGGGCGCTAGGATCCGCCACATAACACAAGCACTCAGGTCACTCCAAGGTAAGTACAAATATGACTCAGTCATTGTCCATGCTGATGTGAATGACCTGAGATGTACCTCCCTGGACTACATGAAAAGAGACATAGAGGAGCTCTCTGAGCATGTAGCCCAGGCCGGTATGACCCTGACCTTGAATAGCATCTTACCCTCACCAAGAATGATGCAACAATATGAAGACAAGATGATCAATTTCAACAATTAGCTTAAGTATTGGTGTCATTCAAAGGGGATCCAATGCCTGTCAGCTTGGGATGACATGCTCGACAAGCCACAATGCTTTGCTAGGGACGGCTTGCACCTATCACCCCTGGGCTTTCGGATATTGGCAAAGGCTCTTGCTACCCCCATAGTGCCTTTTTTAGGCAAGGCTCAAAAGACAAACCCACCTCCATAGGTATCACAAGGGATAAGAAACTAAGAGTAATGCTACTCAATGCCAAGAAGCCTAAACCTCAAGATGCATGCACTCGAAACTCTCCTTAGCATGGAGAACATCGATATCTGTGCAGTAACAGAAACCTGGTTCAAGGCTCCCGAGAGCACCCCAGCACTACCAGGTTATACCTCATACCATGCTTTTTGGCCCCAAAACTTGGACCAAACCACAAAAGGAGGGGAGTATCAATATTTATCAAAGATACCCACACCTCCAGGTTGGTGGCACAGCACAAAGCATCAGAGACTATCCATGTGCAACTAACAGTGGGTAAAACTGCCTTCCAGTTTATAGCCTGCTACAGACCACCCTCCCAAACTCAGGAACTCCACTCGGCCTTCCTGAGAACACTGGAAAATATGAAGGTCTCTCCAAACACCATTATATCAGGCAACTTCAACTACCCAAACATAGACTGGGAGCATTACTCTAGCTCCAACACCCTAGCCCAAAGGTTCCTAGAATTTATAAACTTGAATGCTATGGAACAACTTGTTACCACTCCCACAAGAGGGGAAAACATACTGGACCTGATCATCACCAACATGGGGACTCTATGCTCCAGACCAGAAGTGTATCCCTCACTGGTAAGATCAGACCATAAACTAATCTCACTGGATATTCACACCCCGACCCCACCCCCTGCCCAGAAAACCACAGTGAAAAACTTCTCTAAAGCAAATTTCACACTCCTCAAAACCAAGGTGGAATCCTTCAAACCCCCGGGCCTGTGGAAAATACGGCCCAGATTGCAGAATCCTTTATAAACGCATTCTATGAACACCTTCAGGAATGCATGGATCATGCAATCCCAGATAAAACCAAGACCCAGTCCTCCAAAGGAAGATGTCCTGTCTGGTGGACTCCAGCCATAAACAAACTATACAATAGAAGGAGGAAGCTACTACATGATAGAGCAAAATCCCAAAAAGGGAAGGCATCTCTGATCAGTATTAGCAAAAAACTACGGGCACTCATAAAATCGTCTAAGGCCAGCTTCGAGAGAAAAATTGCACAGGACACTAAGGATAATCACAAGGCTTTCTTTAGTTATGTTAGGAACCTGGGTGGGAATTCCCAGATATGCTCAGAATTAGTCCAAAATGACAAAAATCGAACCCACAGACATTGCCAACATCCTAGCTGACAGGTTCAGTGCAAACTCCCCCCTCCCCACCAAAAGGGCAAATATCTATCCCAGCAGAGTGCTGCCTCCCTGACATCTCAGATGCTCAGGTAAGAGCTGCCCTCTCCAAAGCAAAAAACACAGCATCAATGGGACCAGACGGTGTCCCGGGCTGTGATCTACATGAACTCCAAGAAGAGCTAAACCCAAATATAAAACTACTGTTCACTCTCAGCCTTACTACAGGATATGTACCCAAAGAGTGGCGTACAGCAACAGTGGTCCCACTCCACAAAGGTGGTGCCTCAATGGATCCTGGAAACTATCACCCCATAAGCCTGACTAGCTTGGTCTGCAAAGCTATGGAAAGGATCATCATGGACCTTATAAATAAAGATATTGGGGACCTACAGACACTGGATCCTACCCAGTTCGGCTTTGTTAAGGGCAGATCCTGCCTCTTAAACCTGGTTGATTTCTTTGAAACAGTCACCAAGGTCATTGATGAGGGAAGGTGGTCCACACAGCCTACCTGGACCTCACAAAAGCCTTCGATACAATACCCCACTCGGGCATTATAGATAAGCTCACCAGCTTAAATATAAACCCCTATGTCACTAGATGGGTTGCAAACTGGCTCAAGGACAAAACCCACATGGTTAGAATTGCTGGAGCCATGTCAGACTCCAAACCAGTTACAAGTGGCATCCCACAAGACTCAGTCCTGGGACCTCTCTTGTTCGGTATATATTTCTCAGAGGTACAGGCCAACACAGAAGGACTGTGGCTGACCAAGTTCGCAGATGACTGCAAACTGGCGCCATAATCGACTCTCCAGCCGACACAAGCATCCTCCAAAAGGGCCTCATAGAAACAGACAACTGGTGCCAGAGCCATGGCCTCAAGCTAAACGCCAAAAAGTGTATAGTCATCCCCTTTGGCAAAAACAAAGTGCCCACAAATTACCACATAAGTGGTAATCCATTAAGTACGGAAGAAGTAATTAGGGACCTGGGGACCCAAGTTGATAGCAATCTATCATTTGACAACCACGTGGCCAAAGTGGTTAGAAAAACATTTTATATAGCCCACCTAATCATGAAGGGATTCACATCTAGATCAGGGGAGGTCATCGTGCCTCTTTACTCATCCCTCATCAGGCCCATAATTGAGTACAATGTCCCTTTTGGGATGTACCTTACCAGACATCTGCAGCAACTGGAAAGACCCCAAAAGTACCTCACCAAGAGGATCAAAGGGCTCAAACAGATGCCATATGCTGCCCGGTTAAAGAAACTCCAGCTCTACTCAGTGGCATACCGGCTGCTCAGAGGTGATCTGTGCCTGACATATAAAGCCATGTCCAACCCGGAATTAATGGACATGCTGCACCTCAGAAAATCCAAATCCCATCGAGCTACGCGCTCGAGAGACTTGAACCTCAGCACTGAAATAAATAGGACATGCTGGAGGGACAGATTCATAACCCAGAGGCTCCCTTCACTCTGGAATAAAATCCCAGTCCAGGTTAGGCAGAGTCCCTCATTGACTCTCTTCAAGAGGAATCTTGATGAGTGGATGGGGGATCGTAGGTTTACCCCGGGTATCACTTCTGTGGCACTGTTAGACAGAGGCACAGTATACTAACCTCAAATAAGGGCATAGCAAAATTAATTTAAAATGGGTGGCGAAAGCCAAACACACTCTGGCTAGGCTTATAAATGCCCTAGGGCAGATAGCCTAGTATGAACCTATGAACCTATGAACCTATGTTAAAAAGAAAGCTTATGTATCCTGCCTGAAAATAATAACGGCGGTGCTAGTTTCTGATTTGCTTTTGACTGCATTGCTATACCTTGTTAATGTCAGCTAGGCATCTAAGTTGCTACAGCTATATCATAGCTACCGTACTACCTAGGATCTACCCATACTTACTACCCCAATCTGAATTCTGGGCCATACAGAAATGACCGTATGCTTATGGATAATCCCTTATTGTGATTACCAAACACAGTATCCACCTGTGAGAGGAGTAGTTACATATTAGAGACGGAGGTGAACCTCTCATGTCCCTCACTTATCCAGGTTGTCAGTGCTCAATACACCTACATCACCACAGTGCACCCCTAACATCAAACCCACTTATGCTGAAGCAATACAGAATTCCCCCCAAAGCCCTTTAGAATTCATAGGCATGTATCAATGTGCAAGTCCTCAACAGCTCAGTCACAGCTCACCTGCCAAACACAGTATTGTTTCCAGAACAAGCAAGGGTCAACAAAGTGGCATGCAGAAGCTGCTAAAGCAGCCAGAGGTTACTGCCACACATGAAAATGTCCTTATCAGAAGTAACGCAATGGTTTGAAATGCTGAGACATTGCTCAGCAAAATGAGCAAAGGTAGGGTGACAGTTGGCAGTTTCTCAAGTGCCGGAATTCCCAGTGTCACCAAAACTCTAAGTTCCCTTCACCCCAAATATGTGTGTGACCTTGTCATTGAACATGTGGGGCTGAATGGCTATCAAAGATATGAAGAGAGACATGGCTGAGCCCTATGTGTATTTTTCTGAGGCTGGTAAGTAACTAGCCATTAGCAGTGTCCTGCTATCACTGTGAATTATGTCATTACACTAAAAATGATGTCATTATACTAACAAAAAATAATTAATTTCAGCAATTGTCTCTGTAATGGGTGTCTTTCCTGGGGGGGGGGGGTCCAAAATGTGTCAGCATGAGGGAGATGGTCAATAGTTCTATCGCCATCAATATGGATGGCCAGCAACTCTCGTTTTTGGACTTCTGCATATGGGAAAAGATGTTTTCTAACTTCATAGTGGCTTTTATAGAGTCAGTCTTCAATGTCAAACCCCCCACGCTTATATTAACATGGTACCTGCTCAGTGCTAGAAATTGTTGCCTGCTCTTGAAGCCTTTCTAACACCTGAAAACATAGACATTATAATTACAGAAATGGGTTCCTATGTAGTGGTGACAGTCCTTTTCTGCCTGGTTTAAATATTTACCACTCAGTTAATCCCTCAACCAAGGTTGCCTATGTCTCCAGTGGGGCTGTATCTGTTTTTATTAAAAATTCTAACACCTCACAATTGATTCAGCAAGATAATGGCTTAGAAGTCCACCATATCCTGGTAATTACAAGCAAATACTCCTTCCATGAAACCTAGTTAACAAGTATGACTCCCTAACTATTGAACCTAACATACTCCTGGGTAATTTCATCCATAAACTGGTTAATATATACCACAAATAACAAATACTCACAGTGGTTCCTGGGACTCATTAGTGGCAGCTCTCAAAAAAAAAAAAATTACCAAGTTCTTATAAGTATAGTACCATTTTGAACCACTGTAGTAGGTGTTCCTCCCTTGGTTAGATCTTTCCACCATGCCATAGTATTTTCAAGTAGATCCCAGCATAACAGGCCCTCAGATCCTACTGTCTTTAGAGACGAGACATTTCTAAGCCTAACATCCTTACACTAGACAGCAACTTATGGTTAAAACTCACTCTGACCATGAGGATATCACAAATATACTAGTAAACAAATTTAGCTCAAATGTCTCCCTCTCCCCTCTGTCCGCAACATACTCCTCTCACAACATACAGTCAACACCTCCATCTATGATTACCTTGGAACAGGTAATAAATGCCTTATCTAAAACCAAAAAGACTAGTTCTATAGGTCAGGACAACATACCACACTGCTTTCTTATTAGCATGAGACATTGCTTCATGGACTCCCTTGTAAACCTGTTCAACATTAATATGTCCACTGGCCATGTGCCTGAAGCTTGAAGAACAGCTGCTGTGGTTCTCCTTCACAAGGGTGTCCCAACTACTGACCCAGGGAGCTGTAGACTAATTAGTTACCAGCTTTATTACAGTATACAGTCGATTATCCAAACTAATTGGGACCTAGGGTAGTTTGGATAATCACATTTTTCGGATAATCAAACATATAATTGAACCAGATAAAAAAAAAAAACATCTAAAGTCTTGTTTTTCTGCATGCATGAATACACTTTTCAACCATTCAGTGATTCCAATGGACAATAAAGAATATTTGTCTCATATGAGCTGGCTACAAGCTCAAAATACATCCTCAAGCAAACGTGTAATGTTTAATATTCAGACTTTATGATTTTTCCTACTCGAAAACTTTGGAAGGCTGGTTTTGATAATTGACATCTCTGATAATCGATGTTTGGATAATTGACTCTACTGTACTTTGCAAAATAATCAGATGTGCCATCATGGCATTCATAAGTAACATGCTGACTTACAAAATCTACAGAGAAAATGGGAGAAAGAGACAAATGCAGGTTCTGTAAACCAGAGACAAATGCAGGTTGTGTAAAACAGATCGGGAAACAGTTACACATCATGTTGGTGGATGTGATACACTCATGGCTGACGGTATGTATATTGAAAGGCACAACACTGTAGCAAGACTGTTGCACTGGGGATTGTGCAAACAGTTCAGTATAGAAGTAGCTGTGAAGCATTGGAAACATGAACCATTAAACATTATTGGCAAGGATGACGTTTGAAGCACATGGGATCGCCCAATATCAACAGCTGGAAAATGGATGACGTAGCAGCCTAAGAAAAGAAGGCAAAGTTGTCCCTAAGAGTTCCATTTGCAGCCACTAGTCTTTGGAGTACACTTTAGTGATATCAACGCTAATGTTTGGTTAACCACATTTGCTAATGGCTGCAAACCTAAGGTGATTGTCAATACTCCAGATGACATACGCATCCTCCAAGAGGGCCTTACATATACAAATTCACGGTGTGAGGACTGTGGACTAAATCTTATCACAAGAAAATGTAATACCATACTCTTTAGGAAAGAAGAACATCCCTGCATCTACCATACAATGATACCACCCCCCCTCAAAACAGGTATTGTCATTAGACACCTGGGTATATTCATGATAACGAAAGCTCCTTCAATCACCTCATATCGACTATTATTAGGAAATCCTCCTATCTAGTACAACTAATAACTAAAGGCATATCCTCCGTGCCTAAAGAATTAATTCTTCCTCTGATGTTCTTCATGTTTCACTGTTGCAGTCATTACATTTGGGTAATCCTGCTGGCAGGTTGCCCTCAGTCGGCCTGAATTCCAAAGTCCTGGGTCTTGCGTCGACTGCTGTTGCCCCTTCACTGACGTCAGGTCATCAGGGGTATAAAAGATGTGGCTGACACCATTTTCTTTAGTCTTTCTTGCCGTGTGGTGCCCGAAGCAGAAGCAGTTCGCAAGTGCCGGTCGGCCTACTCCTGAGATTTTCGTGTTCGAGTTTCAGATCCGAAGTCTTCAATAAAGCTAAGTACCCCTTTGGGGAAACTTTTTTCTTCCTCCAGACCGATGTCAGAAAAAGTTAATAATTGTATTTCCTGTGGTAAGCAAATACCCCATAAGGATTTTCATTCTTAATGTATTCCTTGCCTAGGCCCTGATCACAACGTTGGGTCTGGAGCCGCTGAGCAGGCACCGGCTTCTGAGGGTGTATTCAGACCTAAACATCTTTACATTAAACCGACTTCAGCTTCAAAGGCAAAGACTACAGCACCTTCTAAAGCAAGGAAACAAACTCAAGAGCCACGTGGTCAGGCCTCTATGCCCAAAAAACAGATGCTCAAAATGGTCGAAGACTTAATTACCTTGATCAGGGGTTCCCATCCCCCTCCTGATAAGAGCCCTAGGCAAGAGACTGAGTATGCATCTTCAGATCAGGTTTCTATTTCTTCTGATTCCTCCTCTGATCAGGAATATTCTCTTCCACCCAATGAGGATTCTGATGCTGAAGAATATATTCCTTCAGCTTCTCCTCCAGAGGACTATTCCTTTGGGGAAACCTTGCATACCATGAGGAAGCATTTCCACTGGGAGAGTCAAGATTTTTCAGAATCTAAAAAGAGGCTCAGGGATTTCCTTTTACTACCTCAACACAGGCCACTAGCCATTCCACTTGTGCTGGACATTGTAGATTATGTGTTTTCGGAGTCTAGTCTTACCCCTGACTCCTTACCTCCAGCTACTGTTAAGCCTGACAGATATTACAGGGTTCTGGACTCTCATAAATTCCTTTTTAAAAACTCTGCTGCAGACCCAGAAACTATTTCACAGGGTCCCAAGGGAGTTAAGGCTTCTCCGCTGCAAAAAACCCTACCCCCTCTGACAGGGATTCTAGGGCACTGGACAGGTGGGGAAAAAAGGTATACACATCTGCTACCTTGGCTACAAGGGCCTTAAACCGTCAGTTTCATATGCTCAAATATCAGCAACATGTCATGGCATTGCTTAAACAGAAAATGTTGTTAAATGCTAAATGTGCAGAAAACAAGGAAATGCAGGATTTATTGCATGCAGCTGAACAAGTTGGAAAAGCATACTTTGCAATGTGGTTTTGATTCTTTGGAGGCCTCCTGCAGGGCCGCAGTTACGGGTTCTGTCATTAGGAGGCATGATTGGTTAAAGGAACAAAATCTGCCTGATCATGTCAAAGTTAAATTATTAGATGCACCTTTACAGCATGATACTTTATTTGGTGTTAAGGCAGAAGAGGTGTTAAAGAAAATGGAGGACAAAGCTAAATCTATGCAAACTGTCAAAGATTTTTTACAAGTACAACCACCTAGGTTTAGTAGACACTGGCCAACAAAGAACTGGTCCTTTCTTGTGCCAGACAGACCTCAAAGGGGTAGACCCAGATGCCCTAGAGGCAGATCCCTACAGGTCAAAGCAATGGGGTGCCTCTACCTCCAAAGTTGGAGAAGACAAATCACAACCATACAGGAAACAGTCCCAATGACTTCCCCCTGCCTGCACCAAGCACTTATCTCCTGGCAGCACCCTTAGGGGTAAAATTAGCACTTTTTTCTCAAAATTGGCACATTATAACCCAGGACAAGTGGGTTCTAAATATCGTGTCACAAGGCTACAAGTTCCATTTCCATACCCTGCCAAAGGCAAACGGCTGGCCAGATCTGCCAAAAAATCAATAGGCAGAGGCACAGAAACAAGTCTCATTCCTCATGGACATGGGGGCCATTCAACAAGTACCAGAGCAAGAGCAGGGACAAGGATTTTACTCAAGACTGTTCTTGGTATCCAGAAAGGAAAAGGCCTGGAGACCAATACTGGACCTATCTACTCTGAACACATTTCTGGATATACCAAAATTTAAGATGTTGACTTTGCAGCAGCTTCTGCCCATGCTGGGCAAGAATGCTTGGCTTGTGACTTTAGACCTAAAAGAGGCATACCTGCATGTCCCAATCAGACTAATATGCAGAAGATACCTCAGATTCAAGGCTGGCTCAATGCATTACCAATTCTCTGCACTGCCCTTTGGCTTATCGATTGCGCCCAGGGTCTTTACAAAGTGCCTGGCACCAGTAATTGTATTTTGCAGACAAAGAGGAATACAAATATATCCTTACTTGGATGACTGTCTAATTCAAGCAGAGAACAAGGATATTCTTCTACAGCATCTGGCGTTTGTGAAAAAACTTCTAACATGTCTTGGGTCTAAAACCAGCCAATGAAAATAAATCAAAACTAGTACCCTCTCAAGAGACAATATTCCTGGGTGCAAACTTAAATACAACTGCCCAGATGGCTTATCTCACGCCAGACAAAGGCAACTGACTACCTATTTCAAAATGATGGCAACAAAGGCCCAGTTATCTGCAAGAAAAATTCTGCAGGCTTTGGGCTTCATGGCATCCTGCATCCTACTAATTCCATATGCAAGACTGCATATGAGGAAACTACAATGGTACCTAAAAAGTGTTTGGACTCAACATTGCCACAGCCTGGAAGCTAATGTGAAAATAGCGAAGCCGCGAAACACTGATTTTTTTCCCAGGGGAAAAAAATTGGTGGGCCATTTTCACGGCTTTGCTATTTCCTCCATTGTGGTGCGACCTCGAAGTTGGTATATTTAAGTAGGGGGTGTGGGGAGCACAGTCCCCCATGTTGGGGGGTGTGGGGGGGAACGAAACCCCCTCATTAATATAGGTTTAAAGTGTATGATTTATTTTTTGTTTTTGTACCGGAACAGCGATTTTCTTTTTCCCTGGGAAAAAAATCGCTGTTCTGTGTTGTACTTCTTGCATTTTGAACTTCCTGATCCGATATTACCTCGCTTGAACTCTTGTGCGTTTGACGACGTACTATAGACCTATTTATATACATGGGTTTGGGAGTGCATATGGTATGTGCATGTTTACATATGTGCATGTATCTATACATGGGGTCTATATATTAAAAGACCGAATGTTCACAACCGCGAATACGACAACCATGACACGTAAACACTGAACAGCGAAACACATAAACATCGAAATACACCAAACGCATTTCTGAAAACAACAGCACCATACAGGTAAGTAAAACTTACTTAAACACACCTCAATAAACACACTTTTGCAGGGGGCAAGCCCCCCTGCACCCCCCATGTGGGGGGCTGCACCCCCCACAACCCCCTACTTATATATACCAACTCCGAGATCGCACTACAGTGGGGAAAAGGATATATTTCCTCTTCCCAGAATTAGTCCAAAATGACAAAAAAAAACACCGAACCCACAGACATTGCCAACATCCTAGCTGACAGGTTCAGCGCAAACTTCTCCCCCCCCCCACCAAAAGGACAAATATCTATCCCAGCAGAGTGCTGCCCCCCCTGACATCTCAGATGATCAGGTAAGAGCCGCCCTCTCCAAAGCAATAAACACAGCATCAATGGGACCAGACGGTGTCCCGGGCTGCGTCCTATATGAACTCCAAGAAGAGCTAAACCCAAACATAGAACTACTGTTTAATCTCAGCCTTACTACAGGATATGTACCCAAAGAGTGGCGTACAGCAACAGAGGTCCCTCTCCACAAAGGTGGTGCCTCAACGGATCCTGGAAACTGACTAGCTTGGTCTGCAAAGCTATGGAAAGGATCATCATGGACCTCATAAATAAAGATATTGGGGACCTACAGACACTGGATCCTACCCAGTTCAGCTTTGTTAAGGGCAGATCCTGCCTCTTAAACCTGGTCAATTTCTTTGAAACAGTCACCAAAGCCATTGACGAGGGGAAGGTGGTCCACACAGCCTACCTGGACCTCACAAAAGCCTTTGATACAATACCCCACTTGGGCATCATAGATAAGCTCACCAGCTTAAATATAAACCCCTGTGTCACTAGATGGGTTGCAAACTGGCTCAAGGACAGAACCCACATGGTTTGAATTGCTGGAGCCATGTCAGACTCCAAACCAGTTACAAGTGGCGTCCCACAAGGCTCAGTCCTGGGACCTCTCTTGTTCGGTATATATTTCTCGGAGGTACAGGCCAACACGCAAGGACTGTGGCTGACCAAGTTCACAGATGACTGCAAACTGGGCGCCATAATTAACTCTTCAGCCGACACAAGCATCCTCCAAAAGGGCCTCATAGAAACAGACAACTGGTGCCAGAGCCATGGCCTCAAGCTAAACGCCAAAAGTGTATAGTCATCCCTTTGGCAAAAACAAGTGCCCACAAATTACCACATAGGTGGTAATCCATTAAGTATGGAAGAAGTAATTAGGGACCTGGGGACCCAAGTTGATAGCAATCTCTCATTTGACAACCACATGGCCAAAGTGCTTAGAAAAACATTTTATATAGCCCACCTAATCATGAAGGGATTCACATCTAGATCAGGGGAGGTCATCGTGCCTCTTTACTCATCCCTCATCAGGCCCATAATTGAGTACAATGCCCCTTTTGGGATGTACCTTACCAGACACCTGCAGCAACTGGAAAGACCCCAAAAAGTACCTCACCAAGAGGATCAAAGGGCTCAAACAGATGCAATATGCTGCCTGGTTAAAGAAACTCCAGCTCTACTCAGTGGCATACCGCCTGCTCAGAGGCGATCTGTGCCTGACGTATAAAGCCATGTCCAACCCGGAATTAATGGACATGCTGCACCTCAGAAAATCCAAATCCCATCGAGCTACATGCTCGAGAGACTTGAACCTCAGCACTGAAATAAATAGGCATGCTGGAGGGACAGATTCATAACCCAGAGGCTCCCTTCACTCTGGAATAAAATCCCAGTCTAGGTTAGGCAGAGTCCCTCATTGACTCTCTTCAAGAGGAATCTTGATGAGTGGATGGGAGATCATAGGTTTACTCCGGGTATCACTTCTATGTCATTGTTAGACAGAGGCACAGTATACTAACCTCGAAAAAGGGCATAGCAAAATTAATTTAAAATGGGTGGCGAAAACCAAACACACTCTGGCTAGGCTTATAAATGCCCTAGGGCAGATAGCCTAGTATGAACCTATGAACCTATGAACCTATGAACACCCTGCTGGCCAAGGAAATCCGTTCGGTGTTCCACATTTCGATGTTTACGTGTTTCGCTGTTTCAGCTGTTCTGAGTTTACATGTCACGGTTGTCGTATTCGTGGTTGTGATTGTTCGGTCTTTTAATATAGACCCCTATACATGTATGCATACCAGAACCAGATCCAGCACAAGGCATCCTAGGCAGCTGCTTATGGTACAATGCTGGCAGGGTCGACCAAAAAAAGAAAAAAGTATTCCAATCCAACCCCATTGCCACTCGGCTCTGGCCTCCAATCCCATTGCCACTCGGCTCTGGCCTTGGTTGGTCTGTTTTTGGCACTGAGAAAGTATCTCTCATTGGCTCCCATATGCAACAAGTGAGAGACGGACTTCCTGAAATGTCAAAGTGTGTTGTCTTGTAAGGGTCAGGGCTTTAAAAGGCTTCTTTCTAGAGGTTCAGTATTTGTCTTATATATTTTTTAAAGTAGCTTCTAAGTGCTGGGACTGACTGCTTCAAAGGTATTTCAGTTGATGTTATAAATTGTGTGGCTTCTCAGTGTCTGAGTATCGTATTTTTACATTTTTATAAAGTGGCTTCAGAGTGCTGGTCTCCAAGTGTGATATTTGTATTTATTTAAATGTGGCTTGTAGCTTCCATGGCTTCTGAATATCTGAGTGTTATACTTTTACAGTTTTTAAAGTGTCTTCAGAGTGCTGATCTTCAAGTGTGATATTTGTATTTATTTAAATGGGTTTGGTTGCTTCCCTTCCATTATCTTTATTGGGCCTTTGTTCCCTCATTATTTCTGGCTTTGTCCAGAATTCCTGAACAAATAAGCTGAGAAGTATTTTGGTCTGTTCCTTGTAAAATGTGTGGCTTTCTGGCAAACTGCTGTGGAATGCAGTCAGTAGATAATGGCAGGCATTTGCATTTCAAACATCATGGCCTTCAGAAAATGGTTGCAGATGCAAAGCTTGTCATTCTATCAATTTTCTAGGTATATAAGAGAAATGTTTAAAATATGTTCCCAATTTTTTGTGTGTTTGTGTCTGATTCTTGAGATAAGTGGTCCAGAGGGTATAGGGTGCAATGCATGGTGGTCATAGTATTATTTATGTATTTGTTCATTTTTATCACACATAAACATTTAGAGATTTATGCAGCTTTACAAGCGGCTGTAATTCATAGTCACATCTGTGTGTTTATAAATACCAACTTATGGCGTAAAAGAAGGAATTGGTTGTGGTAAACAGCAGCATCATCATATGAGCCATGTTCTTTGGGTTTAATACTTGGTTTCCTTGTTGACTGTTGACAATATGCTCATTATTTGTCTGTAAATAAACTGGAATAGCATGAGGTTTATGAATTTAATGTTAAAATATTAATTACGGATGCTTTTTTGTATTTAGCATATTTTTGCAGGCGCATGAGTGTGCAGTGCATTGCGTAGAGCTACAACAATTTGTGTAGTAGTTAATGGAGATGAGTAAGGCTATGAGCGGCTTCCAGGAGTGCAGAGCTTGATTCCCTCAGCCCTCACAGACCTAGTGAGGGAGTCTAACCACATCACTTCACCAGACAGTGTTCCTGGGCTGTTCCTGAAAAAGGACATATGTCCAGTCGACTGTTCCAAGCTCTTAGGAAATTTGTTACATATTTGTTTAGGATTCCTGCATCATTCAGACAGACCCTAATTAGTGCTTCACTATGTGCTGTTTGGCCATGAATTCCAGCACATCTTTTGTATTGCCAGATGCATTTTAATAAATGTAATTTTGAAAGGACAAGAAATTTGCTGTTGCTCATGCAGTCTTTTTTTCAATCTGAGTGTAGTTTGTTTTGTTAATCAAATTGTTGTCAAGTGTTTTTGCTGTAAAGTTTTAATAAAATGTCTTTAATTAAATCCAAGGCTCTGTGATCATTGTAAAAGTCAAGAAGAACATAGTATGTACACTGACAGGTTTGAGCAGTGTTTTACAGTAACTGGGGAGAGACAGACAAATGGGATATTGGTATGCCTGGGGGGGGGGGCGGTAACTTGTCCATTACCCTGCCTAGAAACCCATTTGACTATGATCCGGCCTTGATGCACACAGGCACTTGTGTATGCATACTCATATGAATGTACACACACACACACACACACACACACACACACACACACACACACACACACACAAATGTAAATATTTGTACACACACACACACACACACACACACACACACACACACACACACACACACACACACACACACACACCATCACTCACAAACTGATTGTCCTTGGTGACAATGAAGACAGGAAATGTACACTGGAAATGGAATTTATTGCAATGTAATATAACTGGAATTTAAGTACTAAACGCTCTAATAAACATCTGCCTGATATTGAATTTGAAATGAAATAAACTGACATAATCCCAAACAGACAAAACACTGCCTGAAAGAAATAAATATACATCAACATAAATGCACAGACAACCATTCACATAAATTTTCAATCATACTCAGAGACAAATATAAGCAGAAATAGTGAGACGTCAAAGAAGAGATAGCTCGAAAGAAGAAGAGTTACATTTAAATGAGGAAGGGAGCTGGGGTACATGACTAGAAGGGAATCACATAACCCCCCTGACTGGTGCATGCCACAGAGAAACATCTTAAACTAGAGGTAACAGAATATATACAACAGCACACAGCACTACAAAACAATCATATTAGCATAATTACTTCTTTAAGTAAAATACACAATACTATACCAGTATCTCAGTATGATCATATATATTCATATATAAATATTGTTAGGCACAGATGTGAAATGCACAAATATCACAGCACTCTTGTATAGTCAGAGGCATGCATGCACATAAAATATAAATTTTCCATCATGTACACATGCATATATAAACATTCGGCTACTGAAACCATAAACACATGAGTAAAGAAGCCTATTAAAAATAAACACATTTAGGCACCATGGATGCTCATGAATAAAAACACATGGGCAAGCCAGCATGTAACATGTATAAAAACACATGCATATCCACATGCAACATATATTCTTTCTTAGTTTAAAGCACACTTACAGAGCTGCAAGGAACATCACATAAACAGTGACCTTCGATCTATCTGCTAAAAATGAGATACACTCTGCTTCCCAGCTACAGAAATAAACAAGAGAGGGACTCAGCAAACAGAAATGTTACTGAACTTGTTGTGTTCGAAAGTAAAAGGGTCTGAAAGTTTGGTGACAATTCCTTCACGGGAGGGGAGGCTCAGGTTCCCATGAATATTACATTCAGGAGACAAAGCACCGACTTTGTTCATAGAGGTCTCAGCTGATAGATTATTCATTTCCCTTTGTACTAGCCTTGTCTTGGTTTGTGTGAGCCCAGCTCACTTCATTAAAGTCTGTCGACAGCTGCCTTGTAACGATCCAATAATATGGCCAGGTGTGCATTTGTCTATGTAAGCATGCAGTACGTAAGAGGTCAGCCCTCTGCTTTGATCATGTAATCATTATTAGCTCTCCATCTACTTATTAACTGAAATAAACAATAGGATTTTATGTATCACCCCCACTGTCAGAGATGATCTTTTCAGATTCTCCAATAATATATAGAAAAATGAGCTTCGGAAAGGAACTTTTAAGGCTTTTTTTTACTTTGTTTAAGAGGTATTCATGTTGCTTAGATTATTATACAAGGGAACCATAAAATAGAACAAACTATCCATAAAACATATATGCATTAAATAAATGTCAAATACTGATATACAGTATTTAATTCCATTCAGAAAATACTGAATCCTCTTAAATGCTTGTATCCCTAAAACAATTTCAGACCCCTCAAGTTATGCTAATGAAAGTGTTTCCTTAAACCAGTGAGTTAAAATCTCTGTAGGTATGATGCCCCAGTGCCTTTGTTCAAGAGTTCTAGTGTCCAAACCTACAGCCTCTGGCAGTTCTTAATTCTCCACATGTATCAGAAAATCAGATATATGCACACACAAGACATGTCTGAAAGGCAGTGGCCAATACCATGTACTGTTAACATGGTAAATGATTAGTTAGTTCTCTCGTACAGAGAAGCCCAGTGTGTGTCACATTGTAAGAATGATATATCTGGAGTTAAGAAAAATGAAAGATAGTATGTACATTACATGCCTAGAGCTAGGCTCGTGCAGGTCACAGCACAGGTGTGTAACATCTGGAGCTAGATCCATATAGGTCATAGTACAGGTGTAATATATCTGAATCCAGGACCATTTAGTTTACAGAACAGGTGTGTTATATCTGGAGCTAGACCCATATAGGTCATAGTACAGGTGTGATATATCTGAATCCAGGACCATTTAGTTTACAGCACAGGTGTGTTACATCTGGAGCTAGACCCATATAGGTCATAGTACAGGTGTAATATATCTGAATCCAGGACCATTTAGTTTACAGAACAGGTGTGTTATATCTGGAGCTAGACCCATATAGGTCATAGTACAGGTATGGTATATCTGAATCCAGGACCATTTAGTTTACAGCACAGGTGTGTTACATCTGGAGCTAGACCCATATAGGTCATAGTACAGGTGTGATATATCTGAATCCAGGACCATTTAGTTTACAGCACAGGTGTGTTACATCTGGAGCTAGACCCATATAGGTCATAGTACAGGTGTGATATATCTGAATCCAGGACCATTTAGCTTACAGCACAGGTGTGTTACATCTGGAGCTAGACCCATAGAGTTCATAGTACAGGTGTGATATATCTGAATCCAGGACCACTTAGTTTACGGCACAGAGTAAGTTCAGAGAGGCAACACAAAGGTCACAGAATGAGTTTGATATGTCTGTAGGTGGGCTTATGTAGGTTATAACACAGATGTGATGCAAGTGGAACTAGGTCCATGTAGGTCACAGCACAGGTTTTTTATAGTTGGAACTAGACCCGTGTAGGTCACAGTACAGATATGTTTGCAGGGAGGTCTGTGTAAGTCGCAGCACAGGTGTGGTACAGGTGGGGTTAAACCCATGTAGTTCACAACACAGGCATGATACGGCTGTAGTTAGGCCTATGTAGGTAACAGCACGGGCATGATATGGCAGCACATAGGCCTGTGTAGGTCACTCTGCAGACACGATATGCATACAGCCCATTGGAGTGGAGGGGGCAATCCATTTCACTGGGATGCAAACATCTTCTGGTGACAGAGCTGTATAGCATTCATTGCTAAGAACTGGGAACGAACACTCATTATTGACCAAAATGTGAATGAGTGGTACTAGCTGCGCATGCATGTCTGGAAATACACATGTCCATTGATGAGGGAGTGTAACCAGAGCAAGCATGACAACTGCCAAGAGAAGGAATTAACCAGAATAAAAAATAGATCAGAGCACAGCTGTGATAGAACTGCAGCTAAGCCCAGTGTATGTAGATCTATGAAGATCACAGCACAGGTATGATAATACGGCGGCTAGACCCATATGTCGATCTATGAAGATCACAGCACAGGTATGATAATAAGGCGGATAGACCCATATGTCGATCTATGAAGATCACAGCACAGGTATGATAATATGGCAGCTAGAACCCATATGTAGATCTATGAAGATCACAGCACAGGTATGATAATACAGTGGCTAGACCCATATGTAGATCTATGAAGATCACAGCACAGGTATGATAATATGGCAGCTAGACCCATATGTAAATCTATGAAGATCACAGCACAGGTATGATAATACGGCGGCTCTACCCATATGTAGATCTATGAAGATCACAGCACAGGTGTGATAATACGGCGGCTAGACCCATATGTAGATCTATGAAGATCACAGCACAGGTGTGATAATACGGCGGCTAGACCCATATGTAGATCTATGAAGATCACAGCACAGGTGTGATAATACGGCGGCTAGACCCATATGTAGATTTATGAAGATCACAGCACAGGTATGATAATACGGCAGCTAGACCCATATGTAGATCTATGAAGATCACAGCACAGGTATGATAATACGGCGGCTAGACCCATATGTAGATCTATGAAGATCACAGCACAGGTATGATAATACGGCGGCTAGACCCATATGTCGATCTATGAAGATCACAGCACAGGTATGATAATATGGCAGCTAGAACCCATATGTAGATCTATGAAGATCACAGCACAGGTATGATAATATGGCAGCTAGACCCATATGTAAATCTATGAAGATCACAGCACAGGTATGATAATACGGCGGCTCGACCCATATGTAGATCTATGAAGATCACAGCACAGGTGTGATAATACGGCGGCTAGACCCATATGTAGATCTATGAAGATCACAGCACAGGTGTGATAATACGGTGGCTAGACCCATATGTAGATCTATGAAGATCACAGCACAGGTGTGATAATAGGCGGCTAGACCCATATGTAGATTTATGAAGATCACAGCACAGGTATGATAATACGGCAGCTAGACCCATATGTAGATCTATGAAGATCACAGCACAGGTATGATAATATGGCAGCTAGAACCCATATGTAGATCTATGAAGATCACAGCACAGGTATGATAATACGGCAGCTAGACCCATATGTAGATCTATGAAGATCACAGCACAGGTATGATAATATAGCGGCTCTACCCATATGTAGATCTATGAAGATCACAGCACAGGTGTGATAATACGGCGGCTAGACCCATATGTAGATCTATGAAGATCACAGCACAGGTGTGATAATACGGTGGCTAGACCCATATGTAGATCTATGAAGATCACAGCACATGTGTGATAATACGGCGGCTAGACCCATATGTAGATTTATGAAGATCACAGCACAGGTATGATAATACGGCAGCTAGACCCATATGTAGATCTATGAAGATCACAGCACAGGTATGATAATATGGCAGCTAGAACCCATATGTAGATCTATGAAGATCACAGCACAGGTATGATAATACGGCAGCTAGACCCATATGTAGATCTATGAAGATCACAGCACAGGTATGATAATATAGCGGCTAGACCCATATGTAGATCTATGAAGATCACAGCACAGGTATGATAATACGGTGGCTAGACCCCTACTGCTCATAGTTTAGGTTTTAGTAATATGGCACAGGTATGATAATGCAGCGGCTAGACCCCTACTGCTCATAGTTTAGGTTTTAGTGATATGGCACAGGTATGATAATACGGCGGCTAGACCCCTACTGCTCATAGTTTAGGTTTTAGTAATATGGCACAGCTATGATAATACGGTGGCTAGACCCCTACTGCTCATAGTTTAGGTTTTAGTGATATGGCACAGGTATGATAATATGGCGGCTAGACCCCTACTGCTCATAGTTTAGGTTTTAGTGATATGGACACATGAAGGTTGTAGTACCAATGCAATAGATATGGCTGCAGTTATGCCTGTACAGGTCACAGCACAGGTGTGATACAGCTGCAGCTACACCCATGCAGGTCACAGTGCAACTGTGATATGCTGCCCATGTGAGTCACAGCAGAGGTGTAATACAGCTTCAGCATAGGTCGCAGCAGAGATGTGATTAGTTGGATGTAGGCCAACATACAGTGTAAGTGTGATAAAGCAGGAGCTGAGCTCCCTGAAGAGTACAGTACAAGTGTGATACATTTGAATCTAGAGCTGAGTGATGCAGCTGGGGTTAAACCCATGCAGGTCACAGCACAGGTGTGATATAGCTGGGGTTAAATCCATGCAGGTCACAGCACATGTGTGTTGTAGCTGGGGTTAAACTCATGCAGTTCACAACCCAGGTGTGATACAGCTGGAGTTAAACCTGTGTAGGTTAGAACACAGGTGTGATGTAGCTTAAACCTATGCAGGTCACCACACAGATTTGGTGTAGCTGGGGTTAAACCTATGCAAAAAACAGCATAGTGTGATATAGCTGGTGAAGGAAGGTCTGGAAAACAGGTTTAATGCAATGCTCTGTATTATTTGCAAATATTGATAGATTAACCCAGGAAGCCTTAAGTAGCAGAAGCAGGAGGGCATAAAATTATTGACTGAGGTTCAGACTTCTAGAGGAATCAAGTGTTTAATCTTGGTAATGTTCTTCCAATAAAAGGAAGGGGACATAATGACAGGTGACACCTGAGCTTCAGAGAGCAACCCACCATTAGGTATGATGCCAAATGATGCACTTTCAGCTAGTACTGTACCACAAAGGGTTAAAGCCCTGACTGGGATTTGCATGACCTGAGGTCACCTAGCAACTCAGGGGCTAGAGGAGCAGCGAAGAAAGGGAGGAAGGAAGTAGTCAGTGCTGGGCTG
The DNA here is from genome assembly GCF_019279795.1 of Protopterus annectens. NCBI lineage: Eukaryota > Metazoa > Chordata > Ceratodontiformes > Protopteridae > Protopterus > Protopterus annectens. Next base: position 908,548,358 of record NC_056733.1, read on the forward strand.
CCCATGCTGGGGTGGCAGGAGATTCAGTCTGCTTCAGTTTGCCACCTTCTGGCGTTCGAGGTGTACTGCATGCAGCACTAGGACATTTATTTATTTATTTGTTATTTATTTTACATTTGTTGACTGAGACAGTCCAACTGGATACATGTCCATTTTCAGCAGAGGCCCGGGGAGAAAAGCTCCAAACATACAGACAAAAACATACATACATGCTAAGGGTTTTACAAAGTCAGAAAGGTTTGGCATTCAAGAGGAATGTACATTTAACAGGGGAAAAAAGCTCCAGTTGTGCAGATAAAAACATACATCCCAAGCAACATATATAACAAGCAAATATTACAATTAAGTCTGATGTGTCCCTCTAGAGGGATCCATAATTTTAACAGTTTGTAGTAGAATATAAAAATATTAAACAGGTGGATTACAGCAACAATTTTTTTACAAAGAAATGTACAGAGCAAGATTGCCATTGCAATCATTTGTGCGCAAGAAGCTAGTACATTACTGTTGAGTTAAGATTTTCTTCAGACAGGAAACATAAAAACTAATCTGGAAAGCTGCAGGATTAGTGTCCTCACCCAGTGAGACCCAAACTATCTTAACTAGGTTAAAACTCAATATTGACAGGAACCCTGTCTCTATTCTTCTGGACAAGGATCTAAACAACAGCAGAACAAATGTAGCTCTTAGTTCTTTAAATGAACCAACCCCTCCCCCCCAAAAAAGAGGAAAGGGTTAGGCAAATTACCTAGCTAGAAACTTGCAGTGATAAAAATATCTCCTCACATTGATTTAGGGGATTATTACCAGTCATTTACACATGTTGATCACAGCTGTTCCTTTGCAATGTTCTCCCTTACGACTGTTTGTGTGTGATGTCCTTGTTGATCACAGCTGTTCCTTTGCAATGTCCTCCCTTATGACTGTTTGTGTGTGATGTCCTTGTTGATCACAGCTGTTCCTTTGCAATGTCCTCCCTTATGACTGTTTGTGTGTGATGTCCTTGTTGATCACAGTTGTTCCTTTGCAATGTCCTCCCTTACGACTGTTTGTGTGTGATGTCCTTGTTGATCACAGCTGTTCCTTTGCAATGTCCTCCCTTATGACTGTTTGTGTCTGATGTCCTTGTTGATCACAGCTGTTCCTTTGCAATGTCCTCCCTTACGACTGTTTGTGTGTGATGTCCTTGTTGATCACAGCTGTTCCTTTGCAATGTCCTCCCTTACGACTGTTTGTGTGTGATGTCCTTGTTGATCACAGCTGTTCCTTTGCAATGTCCTCCCTTACGACTGTTTGTGTGTGATGTCCTTGTTGATCACAGCTGTTCCTTTGCAATGTCCTCCCTTACGACTGTTTGTGTGTGATGTCCTTGTTGATCACAGCTGTTCCTTTGCAATGTCCTCCCTTCGACTTTTTGTGTGTGATGTCCTTGTTGATCACAGTTGTTCCTTTGCAATGTCCTCCCTTACGACTGTTTGTGTGTGATGTCCTTGTTGATCACAGCTGTTCCTTTGCAATGTCCTCCCTTACGACTGTTTGTGTGTGATGTCCTTGTTGATCACAGTTGTTCCTTTGCAATGTCCTCCCTTACGACTGTTTGTGTGTGATGTCCTTGTTGATCACAGCTGTTCCTTTGCAATGTCCTCCCTTACGACTGTTTGTGTGTGATGTCCTTGTTTATCACAGCTGTTCCTTTGCAATGTCCTCCCTTACGACTATTTGTGTGTGATGTTCTTGTTGATTACAGTTGTTCCTTTGCAATGTCCTCCCTTACGACTGTTTGTATGTGATGTCTTTGTTGATCACAGCTGTTCCTTTGCAATGTCCTCCCTTACGACTGTTTGTGTGTGATGTCCTTGTTGATCACAGCTGTTCCTTTGCAATGTCCTGCCTTACGACTGTTTGTGTGTGATGTCCTTGTTGATCACAGCTGTTCCTTTGCAATGTCCTCCCTTACGACTGTTTGTGTGTGATGTCCTTGTTGATCACAGCTGTTCCTTTGCAATGTCCTCCCTTACGACTGTTTGTGTGTGATGTCCTTGTTGATCACAGCTGTTCCTTTGCAATGTCCTCCCTTACGACTGTTTGTGTGTGATGTCCTTGTCGATTACAGCTGTTCCTTTGCAATGTCCTTCCTTACGACTGTTTGTGTGTGATGTCCTTGTTGATCACAGCTGTTCCTTTGCAATGTCCTCCCTTACGACTGTTTGTGTGTGATGTCCTTCAGGCTTATCTTGCTTTGTTTCAGGTGTTTTTCTGTGATCTTGAATTTTGCAGCCTGGATTTGCTACAGTTGTTTCGTCATTAGCCCTTTGCTTCCTAGTGACTGTAGGGATGCGTAAAGCTTTGTCAATATCTAGTCAGGTCTTCCAATAACAATGGATAATGAATCAAAAACAATCACTGATTACATACTTTAATAATGATGGAATTTCCCCTTAATAAGAGTGACCTCAGAGTGAGAATATATACATAAGAGGATATGGCAAGTCCCCCTACAAAAATGTTTACTTTTAGCATTTAAACATTTCCATGAATTAAAAGTCTTGAACAAATACAGCTACATCTGTATATATCTGTATCTATCTCTCTCTCTCTCTCTGTCTAACTGCTCGTATACAAAAGAGGTAATGGGATCCATCATGAAGTGTATGAGCTTTTATGTTTAAGAACGGTTCCACTTGAAACCGTCAAATTACCACATCATCGAACCTTAAAACATTGAGACCAGAACGTCTCAAACTGAGATCATCGAAAACTGCAATCATCGAGACACATAACATCGAAAACACATTCCCTACATGTTAAGTGTGCAAACATGCCTAAATACAACAATCCAAGTATCAAAACATATTTGATGTTACGCGTCTCGATAATTTCAGTTTTCGATGATCTCAGTTTGCGACGTTCTGGTCTCGATGTTTTAAGGTTCGATGATGTGGTAATTCGACGGTTTCAAGTGGAACCTTAAGAACACATATATTTTGATATAATATAGTAGTACCCCTCCACAAAGGTGGTAACTTAACAGAACTCTCATATTATAGATGTACTGCCATCCTATCCCCACTATCCAAAGTTCTAGAAAGATGTTTCCACTCACAACTTCTCCAATATCTCTCAACTAATAGGTTCATAGGTTCATAGGTTCATACTAGGCTATCTGCCCTGGGGCAATTATAAGCCTAGCCCGATTCTGTATGGCTTACGCCACCCCTTGATTTGAGTATACTGTGCCCTTTTTAAGGTTTAGTTTACTGTGCCTCTGTCTAATAGTGACACGGGAGTAATCCCTGGGACAAACCTACGATCCCCCATCCACCTATCGAGATTCTTCTTGAAGAGATTCAGTGAGGTGCTCTGCCTCACATGAACTGGAATTCTATTCCAGAGCGAAGGGAGCCTCTGGGTTATGAACCTGTCCCTCCAGCAAGTTCTATTTATTTCTGTTCTGAGGTTCAAGTCCCTCGAGCGTGTGGCTCTAAGGGATTTAGATTTACTGAGGTGGAGCATGTCCATTAATTCTGGATTTGACATAGCTTTGTATGTCAGGCTTAGATCGCCTCAAAGTAGGCGGTATGCAACTGAGTAGAGCTGGAGTTTTTAACCGAGCAGCATATGGCATCTGTTTGAGACCCTTGATCCTCTTGGTGAGATACATTTGGGGTCTTTCTAATTGCTGCAGGTGTCGGGTAAGGTACATCCCAAAAGGGGCATTGTATTCTATGATGGGCCTGATGAGGGATGAATAAAGGGGCATGATTACCTCTCTTGATCTAGATGTGAAACCCTTCGTGATGAGGTGGGCTATGTAGAAGGTCTTTCTAACCATTTTGGCAATGTGGTTTTCAAAGGAGAGATTGCTATCAACTTGGGTCCCCAGGTCCCTAATAACTTTCTCTGTACTTAATGGGTTTCGCCTATGTGGTAATTTGTGGGCACATTGTTTTTGCCAAAGGGTATGACTATACATTTTTTGGCATTTAGCTTTAAACCATGGTGCTGGCACCAGTTATCTGTCTTTGTGAGACCTTTTTGAAGGATGTTTGTGTCAGCTGGAGAGTTGATTATGGCGCCCAGTTTGCAGTCGTCTGCGAACTTGGTGAGCCATAGTCCTCCCACGTTTGCCTGTACCTTGGAAAAGTATATACCGAACAAGAGTGGTCCCAGGACAGAACCCTGTGGGACACCACTTGTGACCGGTTTCAAGTCGGACATGGCTCCAGCAACTCTCACTCTGTGGGTTCTGTCTTTGAGCCAGTTTGCAACCCATCTTGTGACATAGAGGTTTAAATTTAAGCTGGATAGCTTATCTATGATGCCCGAGTGGGGTATTGTGTCAAATGCCTTTGCAAGGTCCAGATAGGCTGTGTGGACTACCTTCCCTTCATCTATGGCTTTGGTGACTGTTTTGAAGAAGTCAACCAGGTTCAAAAGGCAGGATCTACCCTTGACAAAGCCAAACTGGGTAGGATCTAGTGTCTGTAGGTCCCCAATGTCTTTGTTTATGAGCTCCATGATGATCCTCTCCATAGCCTTGCAGACTAAGCTAGTCAGGCTTATGGGGCGATAGTTTCCAGGGTCCATAGAGGCTCCACCTTTGTGGAGTGGGACCACTGTTGCTGTACACCATTCTGTGGGCACATATCCTGTAGTGAGGCTGAGATTGTATAGCTGTTTTATTTGAGGGATTAGTTCCTCTTGGAGTTCATGTAGGACGCAACCTGGGATGCCATCTGGTCCCATGGAAGCAGTGTTTTTTGCTTTGGAGAGGGCAGCCTTCACCTGAGCATCAGAGATGTTTGGGAGGCAGCCCTCTGCTGGGATAGATACTTGCTCTTTTGGGGAGGAGGGGGTGGAGAAGTTTGCACTGAACCTGTCTGCCAGGATATTGGCGATGTCTGTGGGTTCAGTGTATTTTTTGTCGTTTAGAATCAACTCAGAACAAGTCTAGGAGTTGCATCCCAGGTTTCTAACATAACTGAGAAAAGCCTTATGATTGTCTTTGGTGTCCTGTGCAATTTTTCTCTCAAAGCTGGCCTTGGAGGATTTTATGACGGATCGTAATTTTTTGCTAGTACTGATCAGAGATGCCTTCCCTGTTAGGGATTTTGCTCTATCATGTAGTAGCTTCCTCCTTCTGTTGTACAGTTTATTTATGGCAGGGGTCCACCAGACTGGACGCCTGCCTTTGGATGATTGGGTCTTGGTTTTGTTTGGGATAGCATGATCCATGCATTCCTGGAGATGTCCGTAGAATGCGTTTATATAGGATTCTGCAGTTTGGGCCGTAGTTTCCACTGGCCCTGGGGCCTTGAAGGATTCCACTTCGGTTTTGAGAAGTGAGAAGTTCACTTTTGAGAAGTTTTTCACTGTGGTTTTCTGGGCTGGGGTTGGGGTCGGGATGTGGACATCCAGTGAAATTAATTTATGGTCTGATCTTACCAATGAGGGATATACTTCTGGTGTGGAGCATAGAGTCCCCATGTTGGTAATGATCAGGTCTAGTATGTTGTCCCCTCTTGTGGGAGTGGTGACTAGTTGTTCCATAGCATTTGAGTTTATAATTTCCAGGAACCTTTGGGCTAAGGTGCTGGGGCTTGAGTAGTGCTCCCAGTCAATGTTTGGATAGTTGAAGTTGCCCAATATAATGGTGTTCAGAGAGATCTTCATGTTCTCCAATGTTTTCAGGAAAGCCGAGTGGGATTCCTGACTTTGAGATGGTGGTCTGTAGGATGCTATAAACTGAAAAGCAGTCTTGCCCACTGTTAGTTGCACATGGATGGTCTCCAATACTTCTTGCAATGCCACTAACCTGGAGGTGTGGATATCCTTGATAAATATGGAAACTCCCCCTCCTTTTGTGGTTTGGTCCGGGTTTTGGGGCCGAAAAGCATGATATGAGGTATAGCCTGGTAGTGCTGGGGTGCTCTCTGGAGCCTTGAACCAGGTTTCTGTCACTGCACAGATATTGATGTTCTCCATACTGAGGAGAGCTTTGAGTGCGTGCATCTTGAGGTTAAGACTTCTGGCGTTTAGCAGCATTACCCTTAGTTTCTTGTTCCTTGTGCTGTCTATGGGGTGGGTTTGACTTTTGAGCCTTGCCTAAAAAGGCACTATGGGGTGGCAAGAGCCTTTGCCAATATCCGAAAGCCCAGTGGTGACAGGTGCAAGCCGTCCCTAGCAAGCAACGTGGCTTGTCGAGCATGTCATCCCAGGCTGACAGACACTGGATCCCCTTTGAATGACACCAAAATTTTAGCCAATTGTTAAAATAGATCATTTTGTCTTTGTACTGTGGCATCATTCTAGGTGATGGTAAGATGCTGCTCAAGGTCAGGGTCATACCAGCCTGGGCTACATGATCAGAGAGCTCCTCTATGTCTCTTTTCATGTAGTCCAGGGAGGTACGTCTCAGGTCATTCACACCAGCATGTACAATGACTGAGTCATATTTGTATTTGCTTTGGAGTGACCTGAGTGCTTGCATTATGTGGTGGATCCTAGCACCCGACAGGCAGCTCACCGTGACCTTCTCTTTATTCAGCCTGGTGAGCGGGACGTCAGTGTGTCTGACAATAGAGTCACCTATTACAAGAGTATCAGGTGTGTTATTCAGCCTTAAGGGCTGTGGCTGCTTGGCACACTGACTTTGTGGGTTATGTGTTGTGCGTGTTTTGATTTCAGATAGCGTTTGCTTGGATGTCTGCTTTGGAGGTCTCTGTTGCTTAGGTAGATTTTTATTTAGAGCCTCTGAGTATGTTTTTGTGTGTTTATGTGTTTGGTTCACTGATGTGGTGGGACTATGTGATACTGGAATTGTGTTGTGTGAGGTTACCTTCTCCTCCTGACTGGTTACACCAGTTTTGAGATGAGAGAGCTCAGCCTCCAGTTTGGCTAAATAGTTGCATCTCTCACATATATTTGAACCTGTTTGGAGGAGGAGAGGGTTGTCCATGTACATGAGACAGTTGTAACATTGCCTCAAAATTCCCAGATTCACCAGCTGGACTGGAGAGGAAACCATTGACTGACCTTTGGACATGCTAGAGTAATATAGGGAAACTGAATTTAAGACGGACCAATAGAGGACAGGGTAATCGTAGAGAGTATAAGAGTAAGTAGTACTTATGGTTTAATAGTGCTAACTTGTAGGATTACTTAATTGGACCAGTGAAGGGCCTTAGAATGAGAATATGGTGTTTAAATTGAGAGATAGAGCAGTTCTAAGGGAAAAAGTGAAGAGCAGACTTTGTGGAGCCAGGAATAGTTTAAACCCAATTAGGCGGCGCTGCCCGCTGTTGCGCTATGCTCAAAAATAGTCTTCTAGTCATCTCCCAACATGGATTTAGAGCCAACCACAGCACCACAACTGCCCTCCATAGTTTTTCCAGCACCATTAACCAACACAGAAATGAAGGAAAAACAGTCTCATCAGTTGTCCTTGATATGTCCAAAGCCTTCTACACAGTATCCCATCCCAAGTTATTCATGGCTCTCAATAACGTAAATCTTAGCCCTCTGCTATCACCTGCTTCCAAAGCTATCTAACAGGGTGCCAACAAGCCGTGAAATGGTCACAAGATCTCCCCAACCTTACTTCCTGTCACACTAGGAATCCCTCAAGGATCCATACTTGGCCCCTTCTTTTCAGTATTTTCACCAATAATCTTAGCTCAGCCACATCCCTAGCCTCCATGATCCAATATGCAGATGACTCTACACTTATATGTGCTGCCCCCGCTATACAACAGCTCCAAGACACGACACAAAACTCCTTCACTGCAATTGAATCATGGCTCTAAACTCCCAGCTCATCCTAAACCCCAGCAAAACCAAAGTTATGATCTTCAAACCCACTAGGGCATCAGACCCCCCCACACACACACACATTTTCCATCACAGCCTTAGATAACACAGTAATTATACCAGAATCCCAAACAAACCTATTAGGAGTAGTTATTCACAATAATATGAGATTTAACCAACACATACATCACAAACAATCAAGAAGGTACACAAAAAAATTGGGTACCCTATATAGAAACAAAAAAAAATCCTATCCATTAGTACCAGGATAGCTATCACAAGAACCCACCTTCTTTCTGCACTCCTTTATGCCTCTCCTATACTTATTAACCTCAAGAAAACTCGAAGTACGCTATAACAAGATTGCTAAGTTCGCCACAGATTTACCACAGGGGTCACAGCATTGCCTAGCTTTAAAAGAACTCTCCTGTGTATAACGACCTCAAATAATGACCTTCAATCAACTGACAGTTGCTCATAAAATACTTTACTGGCCTGACAAAGTATCATATATCTACAGTATAACAGTACCTTATACCAACAACCACACACTACGCTCTACCAATAAGCCCTTACTAAAAGTAACCAGGGCTACAAATATTGCAGGAGAAATCCTTTACTCCATTCATGTAGCTAAAATCTGGAATGCTTTTCCAGGCTCTATTAGATCCACAAAAGACACTTCTGTTTTCAAAAACTCCTTACAAATCACTTAACAAATTCCTGCGCTTGCTCATGTAATACTGCAGGTTAGCCTTTAAGATATACAACACTACGTCGTGACCCAGAGGTTTTAAAACAACACACCAAACTACAGCAACATCTTCACAAACAAGAGAACCAACAAATAGAATATAAGCTGGAATCAAATAACTACTGGAGCATATAGAAGACACATTTATTGTTTTAGTGATTTCGTCAGAGTATATCACAGACTTCTTAAGAAACAATTTAATAGTAATTACCTTTTGTTTAAATATCCCTCCAAAAACAAACACATGACTGAAGCATCCAATAAACAAGCAACCTACACTGATATATTAACATATCAAAGCTCTAAGGGTCTATTTTAACTGTTCGAACATCCAAAATGTCGAACATTACATGGTTGAGAACAAATGTTCGACATTTGGATGTTCCAACAAAAAAAAAGAAAACACAGAAAAAAACACTTTAACAGTGTAGGCAGGGGGGCAAGCCCCCCTGCACCCCCCACACCTCCCCTACTTAAATATACCAACTCCGAGACCGCACTTCAGTGCAGAAAAGGGAAATTCTCCCTATCTGCACCGTACGGTGCTGTTGAAAGTCTATCTTCAAGCACTCAAAATTTCGAACGTTTGGTCTCGACCATGTAACATTTGAAATTTTGAGCGTTCGAAGATTTAACAGGTACCCAAGCCCTAATAAAGACTTAAAAAGGAAAAAAACATTTGTCATAAAAAAGTACAGTTGTGTACCTACCATAAATGTAGATGTTCAAGTGTATTCACTGTTGCAGTCATTACAATTGGGTTATCCTGCTGGCAGGCTACCCTCAGTCAGCCCGAATTCTAAAGTCTAGGTCCGGCGTCAGTTGCTGTCGCCTCTTCCCTGATGTCAGTGCACCAGGGGTATAATAGATGCAGCCGATGCCATTTTCTTCAGTTTTTCTTGCCCCAGATACCAGGTGCCCCCTAAAAAGGTAGGCTAAAATATGGCAAAAAGCATGCATACAGAAAAACAACTTTTCCTTCATCTACAAGCAAATACACCACATAGGTTGTATAGAACAGAGAAGTAGAGATAAGTCCCAGCAAAGAAAAAAGGGGATGGCGGAAGGGTAACCTGGACTGCAACAGTGAATACACTCGAACATCTACATTTATGGTAGGTACACAACTGTACTATGTTCATCGTGTTTCACTGTTGTAGTCATTACAATTGGGTTGAATCCCAAAGCTAAGGTTGGGAGGCTGGTGCTAAATAGGATTAGGAGAGGCTATCAGGACCTGTAGAACTACAGTGCCAAAGCCTGCCCTGGATTTTGAGCAGAGAGGTAAGTGATGGTGCTTTGTAAATGTATGCACTGAACTCCAAGTTGCAGCCTCTAAAATATCTTTGGTTGGTACTCCCCTGAGAAAGGCTGCTGAAGTGGCTGCTGCTCTGGCTGAATGTGGCCTAATGCCCTTAGGCACTGATTTGCCATGCTGAGAATAGCAGAAACAAATGCAGTGGCCTATCCACTTTGAAATAGTCTGTTTCGAGATAGGCTTTCCTTGTGATCCTGCAGCATATGCCACTAGTAATTGCTCTGTCTTTCTGAAAGCTTTGGTTTTGTCCAAGTAGAAGCGCAGCTGTCTATGAATGTCCAAAGAATGCAGAAGTCTCTCACCCTTATTCTGTGGGTTTGGGTAAAAGGTAGGCAAATGAATTGTTTGGTTAAGGGCCACACTGGACACTACCTTAGGCACAAATGTAGGGTTTGTCCTCAGAGAAACTGGTCATGATGGAAAATAATAAAAGGTTCCACAGCCATGAGTGCCTGTAACTCTGAGACTCATCTAGTGGAGGTTATTGCTAGGAGCAGAGCTGTTTTCCAGGATAAGAACTTTATATCAGCTGCAGAGGCTGGCTCAAACGGAGGCAGTGTGAGTTTTTCCAAGACATGGTTGAGGTCCCATGCAGGTATTGGGGCTCTCCTTGGAGGTCTTATGTTTTTGGCCCCTCTGAGGTGCTGCTTTAGTAATGGATGTGAAAAAATAGGTGGATTTGTATTGTAATGAGCTGAAATGGCAGAGGCATGAATTTTAATTGATGAAAAGGAAAGGCCTTTATCCAGCATCTCAGTTAAGTATTGCAAAATCTGAGGAATATTTGGAACAATCGTGTCAATGCTTTGTGCCTGATTCTAGGCACAGAATCTCTTCCATTTTTCTGCATAAGATTTTCTGGTGCTAGGCCTCCTGGCCTCCAAAATAACATCCATCACTGCTTTTGAGAGAGGTGTGTCTTGAATGGCTACAGTATCGGTCATGCTGCCAGGTTTAAGGTTCTGAGTTGGCTGTGCAGTATCTGACTGTCTTGTTGGGTCAATAAGTGAGGAATCTGAGGTAATCTCCAAGCTGGACTTTGAGACAAGCTCTTTAGGATTGGGTACCAGTGCTGGTGGGGCCAGTCTGGGGCAATCAGTATCATTTTTGGCTTTTCTAGTCTGACCTTGAGGAGTACCTTGGGAAGGAGAGGCAGAGGAGGAAAGGCATATACTGTTAGTTTTTTCCAGCTGAAAGATAGAGCATCCACTTTCCATGCTTGCTTGTGATAAGTCCTTGTGCAGAATTTCTGTAGCTGGTAGTTGTGAGGGGAGGCAAATAGGTCTATGTCTGGGCATCCCCAGTTCTTTGTTATCATGCTGAATACTTGTGGATCCAATTTCCACTCGTGGGGATCCATTAGGTTTCTGCTTAGTTCGTCTGCCAGAGTATTTATCCTTCCTGGCAGGAATTGTGCTTGCAGATGTACTTGATAAGTCAATGCTGTGCCCCACAAGTTCATGGCTAGTCTGCAGAGGGGGTAGGAATGTGTGCCCTCCTGCTTGTTTATGTACCACATGACTGTAGTATTGTCCGTCTTTATCAGTAGTTGTCCTGGATGAAGTAGTTCCTTGAAAGCTGTCAGGGCATTCTGTACAGCTAGCATCTCTTTTTGATTGATATGTAGATGCATTTGACTTGTGGGCCATGTGCTCTGAATACATCTTCCTGCCATATGGGCCCCCAAGGCATAATCTGATGCATCTGTTGTCAATGTCTGCCTGGCTGTGGGTAAGGTGAATGGCTGTCCCGTGTTGAGGTGACAGGCTTTTGCCCACCATCGAAACTCCTGTTGCAGGCAAGGAATGAGGGTAATTATTGTTTCCAGGCTATTGCAATGTTGAGTCCAAACACTTTTTAGATACCATTGAAGTTTCCTCATATGCAGTCTTGCATATGGAATTAGTAGAATGCAGGATGCCATGAAGCCCAAAGCCTGCAGAATTTTTCTTGCAGATAACTGGGACTTTGTCGCCAACATTTTGAAATAAGTAGTCCGTTGTCTTTGTCTGTTTGGTGTGAGATAAGCCATCTGGGCAGTTGTATTTAAGCTTGCACCCAGGAATATTATCTCTTGAGAGGGTATGAGTTTTGATTTCTTTTTGTTTACTGTGTATCCTAGACCTGTTAGTAACATTTTTACAAATGCCAGATGCTGTAGTAGAGTGTCCTTGTTCTCTGCTTAATTAAGGCAGTCATCCAAGTATGGATATATTTGTATTCCTCTTTGTCTGCAAAATGTGATCACTGGTGCCAGGCACTTTGTGAAGACCCTGGGCGCAGTAGATAAGCCAAAGGGCAGTGCAGAAAATTGGTAGTGCATTGAGCCAGCCATAAATCTGAGGTATCTTCTGCATGATTGTCTGATTGGGACATGCAGGTATGCCTCTTTTAGGTCTAAAGTCACAAGCCAAGCATTCTTGCCCAGCATGGGCAGAAGCTGCTGCAGAGCTAACATTTTGAATTTTGGAATATCCAGGAATGTGTTTAGGATAGACAGGTCCAGTATTGGTCTCCAGGCTTTGTCCTTTCTGGGTACCAAGAAAAGTCTTGAGTAAAATCCTATTCCCTGCTCTTGCTGTGGTACTTATTGAATGGCTTTCATGTCCATGAGGGATAAAACTTGTTTTTGTGCCTCTGCCCATTGATTGCGTGGCAGGTTTGGCATACCGTTTGGCCTTAGCAGGGTGTGAAAGTGGAACCTGTAGCCTTGAGATACGATATTTATGACCCATTTGTCCTGGGTAATCCTGTGCCAATTTTGTGAGAAAAGTGCAAGTTTTCCCCCCAGAGGAGTAGCCAGAAGATAAGTGCTTGGTGTTGGTAGGGGAAAGTCATTGAGACTGTTTCCTGTATGGCTGTGATTTTTCCTCTCCACTTTTGGAGGTAGAAGCACCCCATTGCTTAGGCCTGTATGAGCCTTGGGGCTGTGATCTGCCTCTGGGGCATCTGTATCTGCCTCTTTGTGGCCTGTCTGACACTGGAAAGGACCAATTCTTTGTAGACCAGTTCCTGCTAAATCTGGGAGGCTGTACCTGTAAGAAATCCTTCACTGTTTGCATAGATTTAGCTTTGTCCTCCATTTTCTTCAACACTTCTTCTGCTTTAACACCAAACAAGGTATCATGTTGTAATGGAGCATCTAATAGTTTTGCTTTAACATGATCAGGCAGATTCTGCTCTTTTAACCAAACATGCCTCCTAATGACAGAACCTGTAACTGCGGCCCTGCAAGAGGCCTCTAAGAGAATCAAAACCACATTGCAAAGTATACTTTCCCACTTGTTCAGCTGCATGCAATAAATCCTGCATTTCTTTGTTTTCTGCACATTCTGAATTTGTCAACATTTTCTGTTTAAGCAATGACATAAGATATTGCTGATATTTAAGCATATGGAACTGACAATTTAAAGCTCTTACAGCCAAGGTAGCAGAAGTATAAATCTTTTTTCCCCATCTGTCCAGGACCCTTGAATCCCTATCTGAGGGAATAGAGTTTTTGCAGTGGAAGCCTTTACCACCTTGGGACCCTGAGAAATAGTTTCTGGGTCAGCAGCAGAGTTTTTGTAAAGAAATTTATGTGAATCCGGAACCCTGTAGTATCTGTCTGGCTTTACAGGAGCTGGTGGTAAAGAGTCAGGAGATAGACCGGACTCTGTAAAAACATTATCTACAATGTCTGAAACAGGAGGAATAGCAAGGGGTCTGTGCTGAGGTAATAAAAGGAAGTCTCTGAGCCTTTTCTTGGATTCAGAGTAATCTTGGCTCTCCCAGTGGAAATGCTCCTTCATAGTATGCAGGGTCTCCCCAAAAGAATAATCCTCAGGAGGCAAGGCTGAAGGGATGGATTCTTCAGCATCAGAATCCTCATAGGGAGGAAGGGAATATTCATGTTCAGAAGAGGAATCAGAGGAAATGGAAACCTGATCTGAAGATTCATATTCTATCTCTTGCCTAGGCCTGTTATCAGGAGGGGGATGGGAACCCCTAATCAAAATAATTAGGTCTTCGGACATTTTAAGCATCTGTTTTTTAGGCATGGAAGAATGTCCAGGAGAATGCTGTACTTGTTTCTTTGTCTTTAGAGCTGCTTTAGTCTTTGCCTTTGAAGCTGAGGTTGGCTTTACATATAACTGTGTAGGTCTGAAAACACCCTCAGAAGCTGATGCCTGCTCAGTGGCTCCGGACCTATCTGAGGGAATAGTATCCGAGTGTCCAATACCTTGAGTTTCCAGTGGCCTAGTTGGCTCCACGTGGGAGTTGGAAGCGGCCTGTGGCTCTGAGGTAGCGGTTGTCAGGGGCTGCGAAAGCACCTCACTGAGAACCGGCAAACCGGCGACAGGCCTAGCGGAAGCCTCTTCGTCGGTTTTGGACCTCGGCCTGTCCTTTTCTTTTTCCTTGTGCTTTTTATAAACTCCGGTCATCGGCTGTTCCAACTGCATTATATAATTGAATCTTCGGCCAAAGTAATGAAAGGCAAAATCGTACCGACGCTTAATAGTGCGTTGGTTAAAACTAGCACAAAACCGACAGTTAGCAACGTCGTGGTCAGGGCCTAGGCAAGGAATACAGTAAGAATGAAAATCCTTATGAGGTATTTGCTTCCCACAAGAAATACAATTGTTAACTTTTTCTGACATCAGTCTGGAGCAAGAAAAAAGTTTCCCCAGTGGGGTACTTAGCTTTAATGAAGACTTCAGATCTGAAATTCGATTTTGAAAATCTCAGGAGTCGGCCGACCAGCACTTGCAAACTGCTTTTGCTTCAGGCACCGTAAGGCAAGAAAGACTGAAGAAAATGGTGTTGGCTGCATCTTTTATACCCCTGGCGCACTAACGTCAGGGAAGAGGCGACCGCAACCGACGCCAGACCAGGACTTTGGAATTCAGGCCGACTGAGGGTAGCCTGCCAGCAGGATAACCCAATTGTAATGACTGCAACAGTGAAACACGATGAACATCAGCACATTCTCCGCACATTTAAAAAATTATATCATAATATATAAGAACGCAGCTTTAAAACACTTGAAATGGACAAATTTTCATTTAAACCAGGATATGTAGAAGCATTTAGCCTAATCTGCCATTTGATTTCCTTAATTCAATAAGATCATTCCAGGGACTGCCACTTACATTTTTTACTTTGATTTTTGACTTGGTTTCAGCTTGTATTCTATTTGTTAACACACCAAGCTAACCACCCAATCCCACTACTTGTGGTTCCTTCCACCACATAAAAAACTACTAACATCCCCACCTATAATCAATTTCCTAACCACAAAAATTGCTTTCCCTTCATCCTTATATATAACATTAATACCTGGAAAGTATAACCTAGTGTGCTAACTGTAAAAAAGACTACAATGGCAACATTTTGGATACCTAATTGCCATATATGACTATTAACATTGTTTTTTAATATTTATCTTATGGTTTAAAACCGTCATCTCTCTCTACTCTGTACTATTGTCAATCAGACTTTGCTACCCTGTCTTGTAATTTAACATTTTATAGAAAACCTGTAATCTTACTATGATATGTCCATGTGCACTATTAGTACATGCCTGTATGTGCAGCTTTTCTCCCTGGGCCTCCGCTGAAAATTGGTGTCCATCCATTCGAACTTTCCTGGTAAACAAATGTAAAATCAATCAATCGATCGATCTGGTTGCTCTTTGCTTTTCCTCAATGGTGTCCACTATTAGTGTTCCTCAGTAATGTTGTCCCTTATGGCTGTTCCTCATGGCAGTTCCACAGTGTTTGTGTCCCTCTTGGTTTGCCATGGTTATGTCCTTCACAGCAGTTTTTACTGGTGTCT
Source organism: Protopterus annectens (assembly GCF_019279795.1). Classification (NCBI taxonomy): domain Eukaryota; kingdom Metazoa; phylum Chordata; order Ceratodontiformes; family Protopteridae; genus Protopterus; species Protopterus annectens. Next base: position 908,564,056 of record NC_056733.1, read on the forward strand.
CTTGCACTTTTCTGTGGTTATATCAATCACAGCTATTCTTCACCTGTGTCCTTTATGGGTGTTCCTTAATCATGTCTCTCATGGCTGTTTCCCAGTACTGTCTCTAACAGATACTCTACAGTGACATCCTTCTTCACAGCTCTGCCTTAGAGGTATTCCTTGCAGCCGTCCTTCAGTGGTGTCCATCTCAGGTGACCCATAATGATGTTCCATACTGAAGTAGTCATGTGAAAGGATTTACCTTCTTAAATTAGACACTGAGAGGTCAGAAAGTATACTTTTTTTATAACTGGGGATATTTTGCATGGACCTGATTTATAAGTGAGGATATTTTGCATGGACCTGATTTATACCTGAGGATATTTTGCATGGACCTGATTTATAAGTGAGGATATTTTGCATGGACCTGACTTATAAGTAAGGATACTTTGCATGGACCTGATTTATACCTGAGGATATTTTGCATGGACCTGATTTATAAGTGAGGATATTTTGCATGGACCTGACTTATACCTGAGGATATTTTGCATGGACCTGATTTATACCTGAGGATATTTTGCATGGACCTGATTTATAAGTGAGAATAATTTGCATGGACCTGATTTATAAGTGAGGATATTTTGCATGGACCTGATTTATACCTGAGGATATTTTGCATGGACCTGATTTATAAGTGAGGATATTTTGCATGGACCTGATTTATACCTGAGGATATTTTGCATGGACCTGATTTATAAGTGAGGATATTTTGCATGGACCTGATTTATAAGTGAGGATATTTTGCATGGACTTGACTTATAAGTGAGGATATTTTGCATGGACCTGATTTATACCTGAGGATATTTTGCATGGACCTGATTTATAAGTGAGGATATTTTGCATGGACCTGATTTATACCTGAGGATATTTTGCATGGACCTGATTTATACCTGAGGATATTTTGCATGAACCTGATTTATAAGTGAAGATATTTTGCATGGACCTGATTTATACCTGAGGATATTTTGCATGGACCTGATTTATAAGTGAGGATAATTTGCATGGACCTGATTTATAAGTGAGGATATTTTGCATGGGCCTGGTTTATACCTGAGGATATTTTGCATGGACCTGATTTATAAGTGGGGATATTTTGCATGGACCTGATTTATAAGTGAGGACATTTTGCATGGACCTGATTTATAAGTCAGGATATTTTGCATGGACCTGATTTATTAGTGAGGATATTTTGCATGGACCTGATTTATACCTGAGGATATTTTGCATGGACCTGATTTATAAGTGAGGATATTTTGCATGGACCTGATTTATAAGTGGGGATATTTTGCATGGACCTGATTTATAAGTGAGGACATTTTGCATGGACCTGATTTATAAGTGAGGATATTTTGCATGGACCTGATTTATAAGTGAGGACATTTTGCATGGACCTGACTTATAAGTGAGGATACTTTGCATGGACCTGATTTATACCTGAGGATATTTTGCATGGATCTGATTTATAAGTGAGGATATTTTGCATGGACCTGATTTATAAGTGAGGATATTTTGCATGGACCTGATTTATAAGTGAGGTCATTTTGCATGGACCTGATTTATAAGTGAGGACATTTTGCATGGACCTGATTTATACCTGAGGATATTTTGCATGGACCTGACTTATAAGTGAGGATACTTTGCATGGACCTGATTTATACCTGAGGATATTTTACATGGATCTGATTTATAAGTGAGGATATTTTTCATGGACCTGATTTATAAGTGAGGATATTTTACATGGATCTGATTTATAAGTGAGGATATTTTGCATGGACCTGATTTATAAGTGAGGATATTTTGCATGAACCTGATTTATAAGTGAGGACATTTTGCATGGACCTGATTTATAAGTGAGGATATTTTGCATGGACCTGATTTATAAGTGAGGATATTTTGCATGGACCTGATTTATAAGTGAGGATATTTTGCATGGACCTGATTTATAAGTGGGGATATTTTGCATGGACCTGATTTATAAGTGAGGATATTTTGCATGGACCTGATTTATAAGTGAGGATATTTTGCATGGACCTGATTTATAAGTGAGGACATTTTGCATGGACCTGACTTATAAGTGAGGATACTTTGCATGGACCTGATTTATACCTGAGGATATTTTGCATGGATCTGATTTATAAGTGAGGATATTTTGCATGGACCTGATTTATAAGTGAGGATATTTTGCATGGACCTGATTTATAAGTGAGGTCATTTTGCATGGACCTGATTTATAAGTGAGGATATTTTGCATGGACCTGATTTATACCTGAGGATATTTTGCATGGACCTGACTTATAAGTGAGGATACTTTGCATGGACCTGATTTATACCTGAGGATATTTTACATGGATCTGATTTATAAGTGAGGATATTTTTCATGGACCTGATTTATAAGTGAGGATATTTTACATGGATCTGATTTATAAGTGAGGATATTTTGCATGGACCTGATTTATAAGCGAGGATATTTTGCATGGACCTGATTTATAAGTGAGGACATTTTGCATGGACCTGATTTATAAGTGAGGATATTTTGCATGGACCTGATTTATAAGTGAGGTAATTTTGCATGGATCTGATTTATAAGTGAGGATATTTTGCATGGACCTGATTTATAAGTGAGGATATTTTGCATGGACCTGATTTATAAGTGAGGTAATTTTGCATGGATCTGATTTATAAGTGAGGATATTTTGCATGGATCTGATTTATAAGTGAGGATATTTTGCATGGACCTGATTTATAAGTGAGGATATTTTGCATGGACCTGATTTATACCTGAGGATATTTTGCATGGATCTGATTTATAAGTGAGGATATTTTGCATGGACCTGATTTATAAGTGAGGATATTTTGCATGGACCTGATTTCCTACTACTCAGACTGCCTGTTGCTTTGTGCTTGGCTGCTCCTCTGCAGTTCAGGACGTATTTCTAACAAGTTGTCATGCTTGAAAAAAAGAGCAAATTAAAAGATTAAGACTTTAGCACAGAGCTGCATATATAGGAAGAGAATGGCAGAAGTAGGTTGAAGAGAGCAAAACCAGAGAACTGGCTAGAAAAGGTCAAGTGTCCAAACAACAAAATAATATATCTGAAGCACAGAGTACCTGGAACGTTTTAAAACTGAAGAAGTGGTATAGCACTGCCTGCTGGCTGAGCAACTGCATGAGGTACGGAGCTGTACCTGAAAGGGTCAAAGTATCCGGACTGCAGAGAAGGCATATAGCCAGAAGAGCTAAAACCACTGCAGACAGAAATACCTGCTATACATGAGTAACAGAAATGCACCACAATGACCCCTACCAACGACACTGTCATTCAACATGTTCATTTCCCTGGTTCTCCTCCCATTCAGTACATTCAAAACCCAAGAGACCATTGTGGTGACAGCTGTCATTGAGGGCCAATGAGACACTTTAGCAAATCAAGCTGAACAGTACCCAGTGAGCTCCCCTGTGGTATATTTTGCTCATTTACACACCTCTCACACTGCTGCAGATCACTGAGCTGATGGATACAGTGAAAGTCTGAAACATATGACCACTGCTCAGGGCTATGTGTATATTATTCACTTCACTAATGGTGACAGGCAAACCTTGACTAAAATTGTGCCCATGCTCCAACCCCAATGCAACGGACTCACCAGGCCCCTGCTTGTAAATTTTTCATCTCCCAAATCCCTGCTTACACTTATCAAGGCTATCAGAACTTGTTAGAGATTTGAGATGCATGGCTAGGCTTAAAGAGGCAATCGTGGTCATTAGCCTAGTAAACACCTATAAACCTATGAACCAATGACTGCACAAGTTCAGATAATTTAAAACAATGCTAATACTCAGCAGATGTCTGCTCAGTTCAGAGAAAGGTAATTTTTGATTTTCTAACTTACACTATTTTACTCCATGGAAATAGTTAACTGTGTACTGCTTTCTCACAAACACATCTGGAGTAATGCATTTTGAGTCACTCCAAAGCTCAGCTGCCTTGCCAACGCAGCTCATTAGTATAATAAACTGAACAATGGATGGTCTCTGCCTGTGACATAATTAAAATATTTATTTCTTGCTTACCCACTTCAGAAGTAGCACATGTTAAACTTGGAGACTGCACTTCTGAGACTGTAAACTAATATTTATTTGTGTGTGTATGTGTGTGTGTGTGTGTGTGTGTGTGTGTGTGTGTGTGTGTGTGTGTGTGTGTGCGTGTGTGTATTTGTGTGCCACATGCATCTGTCTGTTTGTGTGCGCCTTTGAGTGCATGGATGTGTGTTTGTTTGCATTATGTTATTTAGCTGTGTGGTTGCATGTGTGGGTAGGTGGGTGTGCATGTACTTGTGTGTGAGGGGGGTTGTGCATGTACATGTGTGTTTGTGTGCACACAAACATCTTTGTGGTTGTGTGTGTGTGTGTGTGTGTGTGTGTGTGTGTGTGTCTGTATTGTGCTGTGTGACTACACGTGTGTGTGTCTACATATGTCAGTGAGTGAGTGTGTGTGTGTGTGTGTGTGTGTGTGTGTGTGTGTGTGTGTGTGTGTGTGTGTGTGTACACGCGAGTTGTGCTGTGTGGTTGTGTGACTGCATGTGCGTGTGTGTGTGTGTGTTTATATGTGTGTGCATGTGCATGAATACAGTAACATTAATTAAACACTGCATGGAGGATATACACGTATGCAGGGCATTATACCACAAGGAGGCACTGTTACTCTTCAGTGGTAGGGTAATTTTGTGGCCAGGTCAGCTGGAAACAAAGGCTGGATTTTGCTTAGTAGTGCAGAGTTAATTTCTTTGACTGTTCACTGAGATGTTTGGTTGAACCTGACACATTGAAAGTTACAGTTTACAAAATTCTGACCAATGTTGTGTAATATTATCTAACCTACTATTAGATTCTATAACCTGAGAGTTGTTTATATAATTTATTTATTTACATTTTATTGACCAGGGGTATCCTTGCTAAGCAAAGACCATTCACAGAGCAGTCCTGGGAATTACATGCATTGTAATGACGAAAGACATAAAACAAAATAGATACAAAGTTAGCTAAATTATTAATGACTATGTACCACAAACTGAAAATGACAGGCGATTAGGTAAAATATCTAATAGTACAAAAGGATAAGTACAGTATTACGTGATAGCAGAAGGGATACATGCACATGGGAATGGTTACTTTGTTCGAAACTCTGAAATGTCAATATCTGTTTGGTCGACACACTTTGGATGACAAAGGAGATGACTGACAAGTGTGAGAGATTGACATTCTCCAGGACTGGGGAATATGCCCCATCCCCAGGGATTGCGTGAGCTTGAAGTTAGTGTATGCAATTAGTGGGGAGTAGGGGGTGTAGGAGGAGCTTGAACCCTGTAAAAAGACAAGGTTTTTTTTCTTTTTTTTAGCTTTTTGTTTGTATGTGGAGAGGATTTTCATCATGCATGCAGTCCACTGTTGATGTTTGCATTGTCGACCTTTTGTGGTCGATGTTATTGATGTCGACATTTGAGCATTTCAAGCATAGTACGTACATCCATAAATATATATATATATATATATATATATATATATATATATATATATATATATATATATATATATACCTATCACATTTGTAGATTATATTTTGAGCAGACAGATAACTCTAGTAATGAATTTAGGATATACAGAAAGAACTATGGCTTGGTAAGTTCAAAGTGAGTGGAGTGTGGAGAGTAGTTGTGAAGTGATATGAAGATAAGAAGTCTGGGATCCAAGAACTGATATCAGAGTTGGCAGAAGTGGAGTGTATAGAAAAGAGTTAAAAAGTGCAGGAAAAGATGAGCATGAGAGAAGCAGGTAAGAGCTAGTGATGGGTAGCAGAAGCACTGCATAAAAAAGTGCTACAAAAGTGTGAAGACGTTGTCAAATAATGCAGGAATACTGCTGCAAGGCGTTGTCAAATAATGCAGGAATACTGCTGAAAGGCGTTGTCAAATAATGCAGGAATACTGCTGCAAGGCGTTGTCAAATAATGCAGGAATACTGCTGCAAGGCATTGTCAAATAATGCAGGAATACTGCTACAAGGCATTGTCAAATAATGCAGGAATACTGCTGCAAGGCGTTGTCAAATAATGCAGGAATACTGCTGCAAGGCGTTGTCAAATAATGCAGGAATACTGCTGCAAGGCATTGTCAAATAATGCAGGAATACTGCTGCAAGGCGTTGTCAAATAATGCAGGAATACTGCTGCAAGGCGTTGTCAAATAATGCAGGAATACTGCTGCAAGGCGTTGTCAAATAATGCAGGAATACTGCTGCAAGGCGTTGTCAAATAATGCAGGAATACTGCTGCAAGGCATTGTCAAATAATGCAGGAATACTGCTGCAAGGCGTTGTCAAATAATGCAGGAATATTGATGCAAGGCATTGTCAAATAATGCAGGAATACTGCTGCAAGGCGTTGTCAAATAATGCAGGAATACTGCTGCAAGGCGTTGTCAAATAATGCAGGAATACTGCTGCAAGGCGTTGTCAAATAATGCAGGAATACTGCTGCAAGGCATTGTCAAATAATGCAGGAATACTGCTGCAAGGCATTGTCAAATAATGCAGGAATACTGCTGCAAGGCGTTGTCAAATAATGCAGGAATATTGATGCAAGGCGTTGTCAAATAATGCAGGAATACTGCTGCAAGGCATTGTCAAATAATGCAGGAATACTGCTGCAAGGCATTGTCAAATAATGCAGGAGTATTGTCAAATAATGCAGGAATACTGCTGCTGTTGGTTTCCTGTAACCAGTGCTACGTATATGAAGGTATAATGAGAAATAAGTAGAATATTAAGTCAGCTAAGTCAGTCCACAATAAAAACATGATAATATATTGTTGTATAAAAACATGATTTCTGAAAGTCCTTGTATTGCTGATTTGTCATATTTCTTGTGGTAGTGTATTCCATAGGTTAGTCAGAAAGCTGTCTCGAGTTCAGGTGCCTATTTTAATTGTTGAGATTTTTACACATATAATACTGTTAATGGAGGAGCTAAGTGGTCAGTTGGTTTTGTACGTTTATTATCAAAGAAAATGTTATGAGTGACTATAAGGTGAGCATAGTTAATTTGATTTGTGAACGGCAGATTTTGAGATTTTGCACCACATAGTCTGAGCTTTATGGAATATGGCCTGGTTGATATTATTAACAGCTCGGAAGCCATACAGGAGTTTTGGAATAAGAAGACAATGCTGATCACACTGGAGAGGGTCGCTGGGCTTGCCTTTTGTTTTGATTTTTGCTATATCAGTTTTCTATAAAAGAAAACTGACATACTGAAGTTCATTGAAATATGGTTTGAATTACTGTAGTAGAATGAGAGAGGTTTTGTTCTTGATTATGTGACTAGCAACCTGATAATATCCAGTCAGGGAGATATAGTTGAGCATCACTGGGCTTGCTAAGTTATCCAAGGAAGGATTCTGGGAATTCAGAGTTGTGCAGTGCACACTAGGGATAACCATGAACGAATCAGCAGCAGCACCTGAGTGCATGCTGTGGTGTATGCATCTACACCTGTTGGGTACACTGAATGGAAGGAGATGGCAGTGTCTATGGCATGTAAAATGGTAGGTAAGTAGGCCTTATCTCCCAGAAGTGTTCCATGTTTACCAAACAATGCATACAAGAAGCTCTGAATTTAGAAGTGTCATGCTCAAAGGGCAGAACTGGTAACGTGTTTTACTCAGACCAGGGGGGTTTCTCATTTTTCACTTCTCCTTCTCTTATTTTAAAATATTCAGTTCTTCAAGCCTGTTGAACTTGTCACCTGATTCTGGCTCCCCCACCAAGCATCCCCCACACATGTACACCGACACCCACACATATTCATGCACATACATGCACACGGTAGTGTGTGTGCGTATAGATATGCTATCCCTGGTAAGAAATTTGTGGGTGCATGTGTGTGTATGAGTGTGTGTGTGTGTGTGTGTGTGTGTGTGTGTGTGTGTGTGTGTGTATACACATCCACCCACCAACACATACATACACCCACACCCACACACATTCATGCACACGGTGGTATATACAGTACACACACACACACACACACACACACACACACACACACACACACACACACACACACACACACACACACATACACACACATGCACCCACAAATTTCTTACCAGAGATAGCATCCATAGCCCTCCTGGACATTGGCAGTCATTACTAAATACCATCCTGGGTATTGTCTAGAGTATATATAGTAATACATTGGGATGAAAAGGCTAAGCCTGAAATGATGTCTGGCATCGATAGCCTAATATCCTCCTATGATCCTATATGCGGGCATACAGATACTCAGACATACACATGTGCACATGCACACACACACACACACACACACACACACACACACACACACACACACACACACACACACACACACACACACACAAACACACAGTACTGTAGACTGTGGCACAAGTTCTTTTCTTCTCACATAAAGAATTAATGCATTACAGTTACTTGTAGCAAAAAAGATATTGTAATTGGTACTGCACAGACCTGCCTGGGAATGAAAGTTGCTAACTGGAAATTTGAAAGAGGCAGGAAGCAGAAGGAAATTATTTATGGTTATAAAAAAGAAGAACAGAAAGGTTAACTCTTCTTACTGTGATCTTACAGACAGAATCATGTAGTTTATGACATGTGTAGGTGCTATTCTTTCTGGCCAAGTTATGCTAATAAAACTTTGTTTCTTGCTTTTTTATTTTTATTTTTTACTGCTACAACAATAATACAACAGCTTCAAGAATGAAGTAAATGGGTGTTAATTTAAGATTATCTGCAACAAACAATCAAACAGTACTGGCTTAAGATAGAGTCAGTGAGCTGACAATAACTGATTATTGTTTTAAAAATAATAAACAAGAAGGAAACAAAGCCTAAATCTGAGTTTTGTGGCAGTAGACAAACAGCCACAAAATCTGTCATTTTTGTATTATCATGATTTCTGTTTTGTTACTAAGCTTTGGGTTAACATTTTTAAGACTTTTTTGGCCCTTCTCCCATGTGTGAGTATCCAGTCTTGCTTCCCCAATAGGTCCATTAATTTCCATCCCACCTCCATTGTTGTAAGATGACAGGGGGAGGAGAAAAGAGCCAGGGAACTCGGCCATTTATATGTGATTAGCCAAGGATATTTCTGAATGCTCCTGTAACCCTCCCTCCTGTTGTCTCAGACCCATGATGCAATGGTCGGACCATTGAGTGCAGTGAAGGTGCACCCTTCTGCACATTTGTTATGCCTGGTTAGAGTGCATCCACTTAGTAACAGGCTCATATTCCTGAACTGGTGTGTGTAAAGAGTGCAGTTCCAGACCTTCCCCTAGAGGGCACTCCTGCAGTTGAACAAAACCAACACTCTAACACTGGCACAGGTGAGTAGGCATCAGGTAGTCATCCCCCCAGCTGACTGTTCAGTGTTTGGGCTACTACACAGCTGGTTCTTTTCTCATTGTAAATTTTTTTTCAGAACTACTAATAAATGTGTAACTTCTAGAATGAAACAACTGCTTATTACCTTAAACTTATCTACAACAGGAACAACCATGCTAGATGCAGTGTTCTCTTTCATCAGGATATTCCCAGATCTGCCCATTTTGTGAAGGGTAGTGTAGGTTCGTTCAGGAGTAAATACTGTTTGCATCTCCTAGT
>NC_056733.1:908578791-908606291 GCF_019279795.1 Protopterus annectens
CTGTGAAACAAGAGGACTGTGTTTATTTTTATTTTATTTATTTTTATTTTTATTTTACATTTGTTGACCGGGATAGTCCGACTGGATCAAAGTCCATTTACAGCGGAGGCCCGGGGAGATAAGCTCCAAACATATAGGTTCATAGGTTGGTACTGGGCTATCTGCATGAAGGCATATATTAGCCCAGCCACGTTGTGCGGTATTCACCGCCTCTTTAGTAGTTCCCTAGACCGTTGTACTAGCAGCTAGTACCCTTGGCCCCTATCTAGTAGTGCTGTTGGTGTGATCCCCGGTGTGAACTTTCTGTTACCCATCCACTCATCAAGGTTCCTCTTGAAGAGTGATAGTGAGGGTCTTTGTCTTATGTACAAGTACAAAACAAAATGAAAAAACATAGAAATAAAAATAATATAAAAAAGAAATGCAGATAAAAATAAAAATGCAGATAAAAAATACATTCAGACTAAAATAGTACAAATTCACATGTAGGTTATTTCAAAAAGTACATAGTTAAGCATTGAATAGACAAGTATAGAAATTACCCTGGTTAGTCAGGAGAAGTTAACAATAGCTATTAGATAAGTAAATTACATTCATGTTGTTGGCTCAGCCAGGCTTGTCACAGTGGCATAGCCAGTTTAATGCCAGATGTTGTTTAATTGTGGCTTTAAATTGGCATAGGGAGGAGAGCATGGTCATGCCAGCTGGAAGTATGTTCCAGGTTCTACTTACAGAGTTTGCAAATAGGGCCATGCCAGCTGCATTGTTACGTTTAGTTGCCTGGATTTGTAGCTTATTCGATGAGCGGAGCAGTCGCGAGTTGTTATGGGGAGGATAGAATTTCTAAGGGCTGGAGTATTATCTGGATTGTAAAGGATTTTGTTAGCCATTATCAGCAGATTGTACTTGATAAGATTAGGACATTCCAGCCATCCAAGCTGTTTGAGGTTGATGCAGTGGTGGGTTCTGAATGGCAGGCCTGTAGCAAACCTGGCAATGTGATTATAATAGGTTGTTAGTCTATTAAGTTCATATTTATTTATATTGGCTAGAAGGGGGGAGGCATATAGGAGTGTCGAAAGTAGGTGGGAGAGAGCAATGGCTATTTCAACTGGAGGGGTGAGGAAGGCTTTGATTCAGTAGAGTGACCCAAGTTTTTTATTGATGCTCTTGATTGTCTGATTTACATGGTGGTCAAAATTTAAGTTATTGTCTATAATGACACCCAGTAATTTTGTATTGGGGTCGGGGGAAATGACTGTCCCGTCTTTTGCATTTATGTTGAAGGAGAAGGGTACAGACCTTTGGGTTGGGGGGAATACGAGCATTTTAGTTTTTTTGGGATTAAGTAGTAGACGACACTTGGAGAGCCAGTTTTCTATGGCAGTGAATGTAGACTGGGTATCCGTCTTTAAATCAGAGGGAAATACAGCTGAGCAGATCAGACTGGTGTCATCAGTGTATTGGATACAGCTGATGTTTGGTATAATAGCAGGCAGGTCATTAATAAAGATGGAAAACAGTAGAGGTCCTAATATGGAGCCTTGTGGTACTCCAATAGTGTTTGGTAATAGATTAGAGAGCTTATTCTGCCAGAGGACAGCCTGTTGTCTGTTATTAAGATAGGATGTAAACCAAAGAAGGGCTTTGGGATCTAGGCAGAGGGTTTGCCGGGTCCTAATCATAAGTTGATGATAAACCATATCAAATGCCTTGGAAAGATCCACGAAGAGGGCAGAAGAAGTGCGATTATTGTTGCGGTTACTGTTAATGGTGTTAGTGAAGGACAATAGGGCTGTGGTAGTACTATGATGTGGGGAAAAGCCATGCTGGGTATCAGCCATAAGGTGATTCTGGATTAGGTGTTGCATGAATCGTTTATGTATACATTTCTCCATAATCTTATCAAGTGGAGAAAGCATGGCTATGGGCCTATAATTTGAGTATTCAGTAGAGGAACCTCCTTTATGTAATGGAATAACATAAGACGTTTTCCAGATGTTAGGAATTTTGGCTTCAGATATGGTGCAGTTGATTAGAATAGAGATTGGATAGGCAATGGCATCTGCTGACATTTGCAGGTATTCAGCTGGGAGTTGGTCAGCAGAGAGTGTGGTGGGTTTTAGTTTTTTGATCAGACTGTGGATAAAGGAAATTGACACAGGCTTAAAGCTGAATAAGTTTTGGCTATTAGAGTTAGTGGTATTATAGACAGGGGAACTAGGAGGTAGTTGGGTGGCAAGAGCTTGAATAGTCTCAGTAAAGAAATAGTTGAAACTATCTGCGACCTCTTCTGGGGGTTTATTAGTGGTGGCAGCAGGGCTAGGTGTCGATGTTTTACCAGGATACGGTAACTTGTTGATCCCAGTCCAGAACTTTTGAGGATTGTTCTGATTAATCATCTGTAACCTACAATAGTAATGTTTTTTATCTTGTAAGACAAGTCTTTTACTTTCATTCCTAGCATGCCTGTATTTATTATGATCATGGGGGTCTTTGGTATGGTGCCAGGTAGCCCAGAGTTTATTTCTACAGGTTATTTTTAGTCTTGACTCTTTAGAAAGCCAAGGTACATTTTTACCTTTTGTTCACTTTAGGCGGGCAGGAGCATGTGAGTCTAGAATTTCAAGAAATGTTTATGTTGTGAAACAAGAGGACTGTGTTATGTTTTTTGCAGTTTCATTTTCTCTCACCTGCCCATATTCCTCTATGTTCCCACCCTTGATGTAATGTCATTTGAGTCTTCATCCAGTATTTTGCATAACATTATTGGTAACAAAATCCATTTATTTCTTCATATGTGAAGTTGTGCGTTTATGTAGTCTTTGACTACTGATCTGATTTAATCAAAGTCAAATTGAGGAAGTTTACTTGCAACATGTAGTTGGCTATGAACCTTATAGGCAGCATGCATTTGCTGTGATTGAGGTTAGTACAAAAACACATCAGTCCGTGTACTATCATCGATATTAAGGTGCCTTTGTACCACAGATAACTCCACTTACTGTTTCCATGTCTTACCCCTGAGATGTCATGTGGGCAGGCTGCAGTTCTAAAAATTTTGGAGGTGGTCATCCTTAACAATAAAACAAAACACAAAACCATCTGCTTTCCATGTCAGAGACAATTTAGAGAGTCTTGCTTGTAGAAGAAAGTCTGCCTGAACAGGTAATGTCCTATATGCACAATTAAGCCCCCCCATTCTGGTACCATCCTGCATGTATGTACTGATATCACCCTGTATGTATGTACTGGTACCATCCTGCATGTATGTACTGGTATCACCCTGTATGTATGTACTGGTACCATCCTGCATGTATGTACTGGCACCACCCTGTATTTGTGCATTAATACCACCCTGCATGTATGTACCGGTACCATCCTGCATGTATGTACTGATATCACCCTGCATGTATATGCTGGTACCATCCTGTATGTATGTATGTACTGGTACCACCCACCCTGTATTTGTTTATTAGTACCACTCTGCATGTATGTACTAGTTCCATCCTGTATGTATTGGTACCACCCTGCATGTATGTACTGTTGCCAGACTGTATTTGTGCATTATTACCACCCTGCATGTATGCACTGGTACCATCCTGTATGTATATACTGGTGCCACCCTGTATGTATGTACTGGCACCACCATTGTATTTGTGCATTAGTACCACCCTGCATGTATGTACTGGTACCACCCTGTACTTATACATTAGCACCACCCTTCATGCATGTACTGGTATCACGTAGTATGTATGTACTGGTACCATCCTGCATGGATATACTGGTACCATCCTGTATACATATACTGGCATCACCCTGTATTTGTGCATTAGTACCACCCTGTATGTATGTACCCTGCATGGGTGTACTGGTGCCGTCCTGTATGCATGTGCTGGTATCACCTTGTATTTGTGCATTAGTACCACCCTGCATGTATGTACTGGTACCACCCTGCAGGTATTTTTATTTATTTATTTATTTAACATTTGTTTACCAGGATAATCCGGCTGGACAACTGGTGTCTGTTTTCAGCAGTCCTGGGGAGAAAAGCTGCAGACATTGCAGAAAGTAAAGTAATGACAATAATTAGTTGCAAAGTATAATATAGTATAAAAAGAAAACAAAAAAATTATACATTAGTATAATAAGAAACATGAAGTTATACAGAAGACATAATCAGGATAGATAGGAGACAGTGTAACAAGCATTTGTCAGATTGTAGTAATATATACAATATGTACAGTAATCATTGATTGATAGACAAGTTGGTGAAAAACCCAGAGCATAAGATAGTAACAGTAGGGACTGTTAAGAGGTTCAGTTAAGGAGTTGGTGTGAATTCAGGGGGGTGGATTGCAGTTACACCAAGTGGTTGTTGTAGAGGTAGGTTTTAAGGAGGTTTTTGAATGCAGAAGTTTGGTTTTGCATTCTGAGGTCAGGGGGCAGGGTGTGCTATATTTTTGTGACTTCATTTGGGAAGAGAGAATTGCCTGAGCTATTTTTACAAGGGAGAGTAGTGATCAGGGCTTTGTTAATTGACTGTAGGGATCTGTTTGAGATGTAAAAGTTAAGCAGGTCAGCCAGGGCAGGGATTTTGTCAGGACTCGTACCACCCTACATGAATGTGCAGGTACCACCCTGCATGTATGTAATGGTACCATCCTGTGTATATGTACTGATACCACCCTCTATTTGTGCATTAGTACCACCCTGCATGTATGTACTAATACCACCCTGCATGCATGTACTGATACCATCCTGCATGTATGTATGAGTACCATCCTGTATTTGTGCACTAATACCACCCTGCATGTATGTACTTGTACCACACTCCATGTATGTACTGGTACCAGCCTGTATTTGTCCATTAGTACCACTCTGCATCTATGTACTGGTTCCATCCTTTATGTATGTACTGGTATATCCCTGTATGTATGTACTGGTACCATCCTGCATTGGTGCATTAGTACCTCCCTGCATATATGTACTCCTACCACCTTGTATTTGTGGATTAAAAGCACATCGCATATATGTGCAGGTACCACCCTGCATGAATGTACTGGTACCACCCTGTATGTATGCACTGGAACCATCCTGCATGTATGTACTGATACCATCCTGTTTTTCTGCATTAGTGCCACCCTGCATGTACATACTGGAACCATCCTGCATGTAAGTACTAGTACTACTCTGCATGTATGTATTGGTACTACCCTGCATCTGTGTACTGATATCATCCTGTATTTGTGCATTAGTACCACCCTGCATGTATGTGCAGGTAACATCCTGTATGTATGCACTGCTATTATCCTGTGTGTGTGTACTGGTGGCACCCTGTATTTGTGCATTAGTACTACCATGCATGTATGTGCAGCGCCCACCCTGCTTGTATGTACTGGTACCATCCTGTATGTATGTACTGGTACCACCCTGCATGTATGTACTGGCACCATCCTGCATGTATGTATTGGTACCACCCTGTATTTGTGCATTAGTACCACCCTGCATATACATACTGGTACCATCCTGCATGTATGTACTGGTACTGACCTGTGTTTGTGCATTAGTACCACCTTGCATGTATGTACTGGTCCCATCCTGTATGTATGTATGTATTGGTACCATCCTGCATGCATGTACTGGTGAAAACCTGTAGTTGTGCATTAGTACCACCCTGCATGTGTGTACTAGTACCATCCTGCATGTATGTCCTGGTACTACCCTGTATTTGTGCATTAGTACCACCATGCATATATGTACTGGTACCATCCTGCATGCATGTACTGGCACAAACCTTCATGTATGTACTGGTACTGGTGCCACCATGTATTTGTGCATTGCTACCACCCTGCATGTATATACTGTACCACCCTGTATGTATGCACTGGTACCACTCGCCCTGTATTTGTACTTTAGTACTACCCTGCATGTGTGTACTGGTTCCATCCTGTATGTATGTGCTGATATCACCGTGTGTGTAAGTACTTGTACCACCCTGTATTTGTGGATTAGTACCACCCTGCAGGTATGTACTGGTACCATCCTGCATGTATGTACTGGTACCACCCTGTGTTAGTGAATTAGTATCACTCTGCATGTATGTACTGGTACAACCCTGTGTTTGTGAAGTAATACCACCCTGCATGTATGTACTGGTACCATCCTGCATGTATGTACTGGTACCATCCTGCATGTATGTACTGGTTCCACCCTGTATTTGTGCATTAGTATCACCCTGCATGTATCTGCAGGTACCACCCTGAATGTATGTACTGGTACCACCCTGCATGTATGTACTGGTATCATCCTGCATGTATGTACTGGTACCACCATCTATTTGTGCATTAGTACAACCCTGCATGTATGTATTGGTAGCATCCTGTATTTGGCATTAGTACCACTCTGTATGTATGTACTGATACCAACCTACATATATGTACTGGGACCATCTTGTGTTTGTGAATTAATACCACCCTGGATGTATGTATGTATGTGTACCATCCTGCATGTATGTACTGGCACCACCCTGTATGTATGTACTGGTACTACTCTGCATGTATGTACTGGTACCACCCAGTATTTGTGCATTAGTATCACCCTGCATGTATGTACTGGTACCATCCTGCCTGTATGTACTGGTACCATCCTGCCTGTATGTACTGGTACCAGCTTGCATGTATGTACTGTTACCAACCTGTATTTATGCACTAGTACCACCCTGCATGTATATATTGGTTCCACCCTGTATGTATGTAGTGGTATCACCAGGCATGTATGTACTGGTACCATCCTGTATTTGTACATTAGTACCACCCTGCATGTATGTACTGCTACCACCTTGCATTTGTGCATTAGTACCACCCTTCATGTATGTGCAGGTACCATCCTGCATGTATGTACTGGTACCACCCTCTATTTGTGCATTAGTACAACCCTGCATGTATGTATTGGTACCATCATATATTTGGCATCAGTACCACCCTGCATGTATGTATTGATACCATCCTGCATATATGTACTGGTACCATCCTGTATTTGTGCATTAATACTACCCTGGATGTATGTATGGGAACCATCCTGCATGTATGTATGGGTACCATCCTATATATATGTGCTGGCACTGCTCTGCATGTTTGTAATGGTATAATCCTGTATTTGTGCATTAGTACCACCCTGTATGTATGTGCTGGTACCACCCTGCATGTATGTACTGGACCCATCCTGTATGTATGTACTGGTATCACTCTGTATTTGTGCATTAGTACCACCATGCATGTATGTGCAGGTACCACCCTGTATGTATGTACTGATACCATCCTATATGTATGTACTGGTACCACCCTGCATGTATGTACAGGTACCACCCTGTATGTATGTATGTACTGGGACAACTCTGTATTTGTGCATTAGTACCCCCCTGCATGGATGTACTGGTACCACCCTGTATTTCTGCAATAGTACCACCCTGCATGTATGTACTGTACCACCCTGTATTTGTGCATTAATACCACCATGCATCTATGTGCAGGTACCACCATGCATGTATGCAATGGTACCGTCCTGCATGTATGCACTGGTACCACCCTGTATTTGTGCATTACAACCACCCTGCATGCACTTAATGGTACCACTATGTATGTATGTACTAGTACAACCCTGTATTTGTGCATTAGTACCACCTTGCAAGTATGTATTGGTACCAACCTGTATTTGTGCATTAGTGCCACCATGCATCTATGTATTTATGCCACCCTGTATTTGTGCATCTATGTGCAGGTACCACCATGCATGTATGCAATGGTACCACCCTGTATTTCTGCAATAGTACCACCCTGCATGTATGTACTGTACCACCCTGTATTTGTGCATTAATACCACCATGCATCTATGTGCAGGTACCACCATGCATGTATGCAATGGTACCGTCCTGCATGTATGCACTGGTACAACCCTGTATTTGTGCATTAGTGCCACCCTGCATATATGTACTTGTGCCACCCTGTATTTGTGCATTAGTACCACCCTGCATGTGCATACTGGTATCATCCTGTATTTGTGCATTAGTATCACCCTGCATGAATGTGCAGGTACCACCCTGCTTGTATGTGCTAATACCACCCTGCATGTATGTACTGATACCATCCTGCATGTATGTACTGCTACCATCCTGTATTTGTACACTAATACCACCCTGCATGTATGTACTGGTACCACCTTCCATGTATGCACTGGTACCAGCCTGTATTTGTGCATTAGTACCACTCTGCATGTATGTACTGGTTCCATCCTTTATGTATGTACTGGTATCTCCCTGTATGTATGTTCTAGTACCATCCTGTATTTGTGCATTAGTACCACCCTGCATATATGTACTGCTACCACCTTGTATTTGTGGATTAATAGCATATTGCATATATGTGCAGGTACCACCCTGCATTTATGTACTGGCAGCACCCTGTATGTATGCACCGGTACCATCCTGCACATATGCACTGGTACCATCCTATATTTCTGCATTAGTTCCACCCTACATGTACATACTGGAACCATCCTGCATGTAAGTACTGGTACTACCCTGCATGTACGTACTGGTACTACCCTGCATGTATGTACTGATATCACCCTGTATTTGTGCATTAGTACCACCCTGCATGTATGTGCAGGTACCATCCTGCATGTATGTACTGCTACTATCCTGTGTGTATGTACTGATGGAACCCAGTATTTGTGCATTAGTACCACCATGCATGTATGTGCAGGGCCCACCCTGCATGGATGTACTTGTACCATCCTGTATGCATGTACTGGTACCACTCTGCATGTATGTATTGGTACCAGTCTGTGTTTGTGCATTAGTACCACCCTGCATATACATACTGGTACCATCCTGCATGTATGTGCTGGTGACAACCTGTAGTTGTGCATTAGTACCACCCTGCATGTGTGTACTAATATTAACCTGCATGTATGTCCTGGTACTACCCTGTATTTGTGCATTAGTACCACCCTGCATGTGTGTACTGGTATCATCCAGTATGCATGTACTTGCACAAACCTGCAGGTATATACTGGTACCATCCTGCATGTTTGTACTGGTGCCACCCAATATTTGTGCATTACTACCACCCCGCATGCATGTACTGATAGCACCCTGCATGTATATACTGGTACCACCCTGTATGCACATACTGGTACCAATCACCCTCTGTTTGTGCATTAGTACTACCCTGCATGTGTATGCTGGTACCATCCTGTATTTGTGCATTAATACCACCCTGGATGTATGTATGGGTACCATCCTGCATGTATGTATGGGTACCACCCTGTATGTACTGGTACTACTCTGCATGTTTGTAATGGTATAATCCGGTATTTGTGCATTAGTAACTCCCTGCATGTATGTGCTGGTATCACCCTGCATGTATATAATGGTACCATCCTATATATATGTACTGGTACCACCCTGCATGTACATACTGGTAAAATCCTGTATTTGTCATTAGTACCACCCTGCATGTATGGGCAGGTACCACCCTGCATGTATGTACTGGTACCACTCTGTATGCATGTACTGGTACAGCCCTGTATTTGTGCATTAGTACTGCCCTGCATGTATGTACTGGTACCACCCTGTATTTTTGCATTAGTTCCACCCTGCATGTATGTACTCATACCACTCTGTATGTATGTACTGGTACAACCCTGTATTTGTGCATTAGTACCACCCTGCATGTATGTACTGGCACCATCCTGCATCTATGTATTGGTACCACACTATATTTGTGCATTAGTACCACCCTGCATGTATGTATGGGTACCACCCTGTATGTAGTACTGGCACAGCCCTGTATTTGTGCATTAGTACTGCCCTGCATGTATGTACTGGTACCACCCTGTATTTTTGCATTAGTGCCACCCTGCATGTATGTACTGGTACCACCCTGTATTTGTGCATTAATACCACCATGCATCTATGTGCAGGTACCACCCTGCATGTATGTACTTGTACCATCCTACATGTATGTATTAGTAACACACTATATTTGTGCATTATTACAGAAGGAGGAAACTATTACATGATAGAGCAAAATCCCAAAAAGGGAAGGCATCCCTGATCAGTATCAGCAAGAAACTACGATCCCTCATAAAATCATCCAAGGCCAGCTTCGAAAAAAAAGTTGCCAAAGACTCTAAAGATAATCACAAAGCCTTCTTTAGCTATATCAAGAATCTAGGTGGCAACTCTCAGATCTGCTCTGAGCTAGTGCAAAATGCCAAAAAATATACTGAACCAACTGACATTGCCAACATCCTGGCTGACAGGTTCAGTGCAAACTTTACCCCCTCTCACCCCCAAAAGGGCCCGTGGTCCATCCCAAAAGAATGTAGAGCCCCAGATATCATGGACACACAGGTGAAAACAGCCCTTTCCAAAGCCAAAAACACAGCATCAATGGGACCGGACGGTATCCCAGGCTGCATCTTACACGAGCTCCAAAATGAACTAACCCCTCACCTAAATTCTCTGTTCAAACTCATCCTTACCACAGGCTATGTACCCAAAAAGTGGTGTACAGCAACAGTTATCCTGCTTCACAAAGGTGGTGCCACAACGGATCCTGGGAACTATCACCCTATAAGCCTGACTAGCTTGGTCTGCAAAGCTATGGAGCGCATCATCATGGAACTCATTAACAGAGACATTGGGAACCTCCAGACACTGGACCCTACCCAATTCGGCTTTGTTAAAGGCAGATATTGCCTCCTAAACCTAGTCGACTTATTTGAAACAGTTACCAAGGCCATAGATGAGGGAAAGGTAGTCCACACAGCCTACCTGGACCTCGCAAAGGCCTTCGACACCATTCCCCACACTGGCATTATAGATAAGCTAACCAGATTGAACATTAACCCCTATGTCACGAGATGGGTTACCAACTGGCTCATGGATAGAACTAAAACAAAAACTTAGTTGAGAAAACCACTTTATAAATAGCAGTGCTATTTCTAAAGTGGTTTTCTCAACTAAGTTTTTGTTTTAGTTGCCTTCTTTGCAGTTTGTTGTTTGTTCATGGATAGAACTCACATGGTCAGAGTTGCGGGTGCTATGTCCGACTCTAAACCAGTTACAAGTGGCATCCCACAGGGCTCAGTCCTGGGACCCCTCCTGTTTGGTATATACTTCTCTGAGGTACAGGCGAGCACGGGACGACTATGGCTTATCAAGTTCACAGATGATTGCCAACTGGGGGCCATAATCGACTCTCTGGCTGACACAGACATCCTCCAGAAGGGTCTCATGGAGACAAATACCTGGTGTCAGAATCATGGCCTCAAGCTAAATGCCAAAAAATGCATAGTCATCCCCTTTGGGAAAAACAAAGTGCCCATGAACTACCACATAGGTGGTAATCCACTAAGTATAGAAGATGTAATTAGGGATCTGGGGACCCAAGTAGATAGCAACCTCTCCTTTGATAATTACATTGCCAAAGTGGTTAGAAAATCCTTCTATGTAGCCCACCTAATCACAAAAGGGTTCACATCTAGATCAAGAGAGGTTATTATGCCCCTCTACTCATCGCTCATCAGGCCCATAATAGAGTACAATGCCCCATTTGGGATGTACCTTACACGACACCGGCAACAGCTGGAAAGCCCACAGAAGTACCTCACCAAGAGGATCGTGGGCCTCAAACAGATGCCCTATGCAGCTCGACTAAAGAAACTCCAGCTCTATTCGGTTGCTTACTGCCTACTCAGAGGTGATCTCTGCCTGATGTACAAGGCCATGTCTAACTGTGCATGCTCCACCTCAAGAAAACCAAATCTCTTAGAGCCACATGCTCTAGGGATTTAAACCACAGCACAGCAATAAATAGGACATGCTGGAGGGATCGATTCCTGTCCCAGAGACTTCCCTCCCTTTGGAATAGAATCCCAATCTATGTTAGGCAAAGCCCCTCACTGACTCTCTTCAAGAGAAATCTTGACGAGTGGATGGGAAATCATAAATTTACTCCTGGGATCACTTCAGTGGCCCTGATGGACAGAGGCTCAGGAAACTAATCTAAAAGGGAGGCGAAAGCCAACACATTCTGGCTAGGTTTATAAATGCCCTTGGGCAGATAGCCTAGTACCTACCTATGAACCTATTACCACCCTGCATGTATGTACTGGTACCGTCCTGCAGGTATGCACTGGTACCACCCTGTATTTGGGCATTACAAACACCCTGCATGTACGTATTGGTAAAATCCTGTATTTGTCATTAGTACCACCCTGCATGAAGGGGCAGGTACCACCCTGCATGTATGTACTGGTACCACTCTGTATGTATGTACTGATACAACCCTGTATTTGTGCATTAGTACCACCCTGCAAGTATGTACTGGTAGCAACCTGTAGTTGTGCATTAGTACCACCCTGCATGTGCATACTGGTATCATCCTGTATTTGTGCATTAGTATCACCCTGCATGAATGTGCAGGTACCACCCTGCATGTATGTAACGATACTATCCTGCATGTACGTACTGCTACCATCCTGTATTTGTACACTAATACCACCCTGCATGTATGTACTGGTGCTATCTTCATGTATGTACTCTTACCAGTCTGTATTTGTGAATTAGTACCACTCTGCATGTATGTACTGGTTCCGTCCTTTATGTATGTACTGGTATCTCCCTGTATGTATGTTCTGGTACCATCCTGTATTTGTGCATTAGTACCACCTTGCATATATGTACTGCTACCACCTTGTATTTGTGGATTAATAGCACATTGCATATATATGCAGGCACCATCCTGCATGTATGTACTGCTACCATCCTGTGTGTATGTACTGGTGGTACCCTGTATTTGTGCATTAGTACCACCCTGCATGTATGTGCAGGGCCCACCCTGCATGGATGTACTTGTACCATCCAGTATTTATGTACTGGTACCACCCTGCATATATGTATTGGTGCCATCCTGCATGTATGTATTGGTACCACCCTGTTTTTGTGCATTAGTACCACCCTGCATATACATACTGGCACCATCCTGCATGTATGTACTGGTACTGACCTGTCTTTGTGCATTAGTACCACCATGCATGCAGGTACTGGTTCCATCCTGTATGTATGTACTGGTACCATCCTGCATGCATGTACTGGTGAAAACTTGTAGTGGAGCTTAAGTACCACTCTGCATGTGTGTAGTAGTATCATCCTGCATGTATGTCCTGGTACTACCCTGTATTTGTGCATTAGTACCACCCTGCATGTGTATACTGCTACCATCCTGTATTTGTACACTAATATCACCCTGCATGTATGTACTGGTACCATCTTCATGTATGTACTCTTACCAGTCTGTATTTGTGAATTAGTACCACTCTGCATGTATGTACTGGTTCTGTCCTTTATGTATGTACTGGTATCTCCCTGTATGTATGTTCTGGTACCATCCTGTATTTGTGCATTAGTACCACCTTGCATATATGTACTGCTACCACCTTGTATTTGTGGATTAATAGCACATTGCATATATATGCAGGTACCATCCTGCATGTATGTACTGCTACCATCCTGTGTGTATGTACTGGTGGTACCCTGTATTTGTGCATTAGTACCACCCTGCATGTATGTGCAGGGCCCACCCTGCATGGATGTACTTGTACCATCCAGTATGTATGTGCTGGTACCACCCTCCATATATGTACTGGTACCATCCTGCATGTATGTATTGGTACCACCCTGATTTTGTGCATTAGTACCACCCTGCATATACATACCGGTACCATCCTGCATGTATGTACTGGTACTGACCTGTCTTTGTGCATTAGTACCACCCTGCATGCAGGTACTGGTTCCATCCTGTATGTATGTACTGATAAAAACCTGTAGTGGAGCTTAAGTACCACTCTGCATGTGTGTAGTAGTATCATCCTGCATGTATGTCCTGGTACTACCCTGTATTTGTGCATTAGTACCACCCTGCATGTGTGTACTGGTACCATCCTGCATGCATGTACTTGCACAAACCTGCATGTATGTACTGGTACCATCCTGCATGTTTGTACTGGTGCCACCCTGTATTTGTGCATTACTACCATCCTGCATGCATGTACTGGTACCACCCTGCATGTATATACTGGTTGTTGTTGTTTGTCTTTTCGGCTTTTCCCAGTTAGGGGTCACCACAGTGGAACTGCGGTCCACTAATGATTGGCAGTAGATTTTTTTTCACAAATGCCGAGGTGCCAGCTCGACATTCAACCTTCAGCGAAAGCACGCCTATTTACGCATGTCTTTCAAATGCCCACCCAACTGTGGGGAGGACATGCAGACTCCACACAGAAAGGACTCCCCGTACTCCAGCTGAGAATTGAACGGGAGAACCTCTTGCTGTGAGGCAACAATGCTACTGCTGCACCACCGCAGAGTATCTGCATGTATATACTGGTATCACCTTGTATGTATGTACTGGTACCACTCACCCTCTATTTGTGCATTAGTACCACCCTGCATGTGCATACTGGTACCATCCTGTATTTGTGCATTAATACCACCCTGGATGTATGTATGGGTACCGCCCTGCATGTATGTATGGGTACCACTCTGTTTGTTTGTACTGGTACTTCTCTGCATGTTTGTAATGGTATAATCTGGTATTTGTGTATTAGTACCACCCTGCATGTATGTGCTGGTATCACCCTGCATGTATGCACTGGTATCATCCTATATGTATGTACCACTCTGCATGTATGTACTGGTACCATCCTGCATGTATGTATTTGTAGCACCCTATATGTGTGCATTAGTACCACCCTGGATGTATGTACGGGTACCATCCTGTATGTACGTAGTGGTACAACCCTGTATTTGTGCCTTAGTACCACCCTGCATGTACATACTGGTACCATCCTGTATTTGTGCAATCGTACCACCCTGCATGAATGTGCAACTACCACCCTGCATGTATGTACTAGTACGACCCTGTATGCATGTACTGGTACATCCCTGTATTTGTAAATCAGTACCTCTCTGCATGTATGTACTGGCACCACCCTGTATTTGTGCAATAGAACCACCTTGCATGTATGTACTGCTACCATCCTGTATTTGTGCATTAGTAGCATCCTGCATGTATGTGCAGGTAACACTTTGCATGTATGTACTGGTACCACTATGTATGTATGTATGTATGTATTGGTACAACCATGTATTTGTGCATTAGTACCACCCTGCAAGTATGTACTGGTACCAACCTGTATTTGTGCATTAGTACAACCCTGCATGTATGTACCGGTACCACCCTGTATTTGTGCATTAGTACTGACCTGCATGTGCATACTGGTACCATCTTGTATTTGTGCATTAGTACCATCCTGCATGAATGTGCAGGTACCACCCTGCATGTATGTACTGATACCATCCTGTGGGTGTGTACTGGGACCACCCTCTACTTGTGCATTAGTACCACCCTGCATGTATGTACTAATATCACCCTGCATGTATGTACTGATACCATCCTGCGTGTATGTACTGGTACCATCCTGTATTTGTATACTAATACCACCCTGCATTTATGTACTAGTACCACCCTCCATGTATGTACCGGTACCAGCCTGTATGTGTGCATTAGTAACACTCAGCATGTATGTACTAGTTCCATCCTTTATGTATGTACTGGTATCTCCCTGTATGTATGTAGTGGTACCATCCTGTATTTGTGCATTAGTATCACTCTGCATATATGTACTGCTACCACCTTGTATTTGTGGATTAATAGCACATTGCATATATGTTCAGGCACCACCCTGCATATATGTACTGATACCACCCTGTATGTATGCACTGGAACAATCCTGCATGTATGTACTGGTACCATCCTGCATGTAAGTACTGGTACTACCCTGCATATATGCGCTGGTACTACCCTGCATGTATGCACTGATATCATCCTGTATTTGTGCATTAGTACCACCCTGCATGCATGTGCAGGTACCATCCTGCATGTATGTACTGCTACCATCCTGTGTGTATGTACTGGTGGCACTCTGTATTTCTGCATTCACCCTGCATGTATGTGCAGGGCCCACCCTGCATGTATATACTGGTACCATCCTGTATGTATGTACTGGTATCTCCCTGCATGTATGTATTGGTACCACCCTGTATTTGTGAATTAGTACCACCCTGCATATACATACTGGAACCATCTTGCATGTATGTACTAGTACTGAACTGTGTTTGTGCATTAGTACCACCTTGCATGTATGTACTGGTTCTATCCTGTATGTATGTATGTACTGGTGCCATCCTGCATGCATGTACTGGTGACAACCTGTAGTTGTGCATTAGTACCCCCCTGCATGTATATACTAGTACCATCCTACATGTATGTCCTGGAACTACCTTGTATTAGTGCATTAGAACCACCCTGTATATATGTACTGGTACAATCCTCTCTGCATGAATGCACTGGTACCACTCTACATGTATATAATGGTACCACCCTGTATGTATGTATGTACTGGTACCGCTCACCATGTATTTGTGCTTTAGTACTACCCTGCATGTGTGTACTGGTTCCATCCTGTATGTATGCGTTGATATCACCCTGCATGTAAGTACTGGTACCAACCTGAATTTGTGGATTAGTACCACCCTGCATGTATGTTCTGGTACCATCCTGCATGTATGTACTGGTACCACCCTGCATGTATGTATTGATACCAACCTGCATGTATGTACTGGTACCACCCTGTGTTTGCGCATTAGTGCCACCCTGCATGTATGTACTGGTACCACCCTGTATGTATGTACTGGTATCATCCTGTATTTGTGCATTAATACCACTCTGCATGCATGTATTGGTACCACCCTGTATTTTTGCATTAATTCTACCCTGCATGTATGTACTGTTTCTATCCTGTATGTATGTACTGGTATCACCCTGCAGGTATGTACTGGTACCAACCTGTATTTGTGCATTAACATCACCCTAAATGTATGTACTGGTACCATCCTGCATGTATGTACTGTTACCACCCTGTATTTGTGCATTAGTATCACTCTGCATGTATGCGCAGGTACCACCCTTCATGTATGCACTGCAACCATTCAGCATGTGTGTACTGTTACTTACATACATTTGTGAATTAGTACCACCCTGCATGTATCTGCAGGTACCACCCTGAATGTATGTACTGGTACCACCCTGTATATATGTACTAGTGTCATCCTGGATGTATGCACTGGTACCACCCTCTATTTATGCAGTAGTACAACCCTGCATGCATGTATTGGTAACATCCTGTATTTGGCATTAGTACCAACCTGCATGTATGTACTGATACCATCCTGCATATATGTACTGGGACCATCTTGTATTTGTGCATTAGTACCACCCTGGATGTATGTATGTATGTATGTATGTATGTTTACCATCCTCCATGTATGTACTGCTACCTCCCTGGATGTATTTACTGGTACTACTCTGCATGTCTGTACTGGTACCACCTAGTATTTGTGCATTAGTATCACCTTGCATATATGTACTGTTACCAACCTGTATTTGTGCATTAATACCACCCTGCATGTATATATTGGTTCTACCCTGTATGTATATACTGATATCACCTGGCATGTATGTATTGGTACCATCCTATATTTGTGCATTAGTACCACCCTACATATATGTGCAGGCACCACCCTGAATGTATGTACTGGTACCACCCTGTATGTATGTACTGGTACCATCCTGTATGTATGTACTGGTACCACCCTGCAAGTATGTGCTGGCACCACCCTCTATTTGTGCATTAGTACAACCCTGTATGTATGTATTGGTACCATCATGTATTTGGCATTAGTACCACCCTGCATGTATGTACTGATACCATCCTGCATATATGTACTGGTACCATCCTGTATTTGTGCATTAATACCACCCTGGATGTATGTATGGGAACCATCCTGCATGTATTGTTGGGTACCACCCTGTATGTATGTACTGGTACTATTCTGCATGTTTGTAATGGTATAATCCTGTATTTGTGCATTAGTACCACTCTGCATGTATGTGCTGGTACTACCCTGCATGTATGTACTGGTACCATCCTGCATGTATGTACTGGAACCATCCTGTATGTATGTACTGGTATCACCGTATACTTGTGCACTCGATACCACCATGCATGTATGCTCAGGTACCACCCTACATGTATGTACTGATACCATCCTATATGTATTACTGGTACCCCCCTGCATGTATGTACTGGTACCATCCTGCATGTATGTATTGGTACAACACTATATTTGTGCATTAGTACCACCATGCATGTATGTACGGGTACCACCCTGTATGTATGTATGTTCTGGGACATCCCTGTATTTGTGCATTAGTACCTCCCTGCATGTATGTACTGGTGCCACCCTGTATTTCTGCATTAGTACCATCCTGCATGTATGTACTGGAACCATCCTGTATGTATGTACTGGTATCACCGTATATTTGTGCACTCGATACCACCATGCATGTATGCGCAGGTACCACCCTACATGTATGTACTGATATCATCCTATATGTATTACTGGTACCACCCTGCATGCATGTACTTGTACCATCCTGCATGTATGTATTAGTACCACCCTATATTTGTGCATTATTACCACCCTGCATGTATGTACTGGTACCATCCTGCATGTATGCACTGGTACCACACTGTATTTGTGCATTAGAACCACCCTGCATGTACATACTGGTAAAATTCTGTATTTGCCATTAGTACCACTCTGCATGTATGTGCAGGTACCACCCTGCATGTATGTACTGGTACCTCTCTGTATGTATGTACTGGTACAACCCTGTATTTGTGCATTAGTACCACCCTGCAGGTATGTACTGGTACCAACTTGTATTTGTGTATTAATACCACCCTGAATGTATGTACTGGTACCACCATGTATTTGTGCATTAGTACCACCCTGCATGTGCATACTGGTACCATCCTGTATTTGTGCATTAGTATCACCCTACATGAATGTGCAGGTACCTCCCTGCCTGTATGTACTGGTACCATCCTGTGTGTATGTATTGTTACCACCCTCTATTTGTCCATTAGTACCATTCTGCATGTATGATGTATGTACTGGTATCTCCCTGTATGTATATACTGGTACCATCCTGTATTTGTGCATTAGTACCACCCTGCATATATGTACTGCTACCACCTTGTATTTGTGGATTAATAGCACATTGCATATATGTGTAGGTACCACCCTGCATATATGTACTGGCAGCACCCTGTATGTATGCACTGGTACCATCCTGCACATATGTACTGGTACCATCCTGTATTGCTGCATTAGTACCACCCTGCATGTACATACCAGAACCATCCTGCATGTATGCACTGGTACTACCCTGCATGTATGTACTGATATCACCCTATATTTGTGCATTAGTACCACCCTGAATGTATGTGCAGGTACCATCCTGCATGTATGTGCAGGTACCATCCTGCATGTATGTACTGTTACCATCCTGTGTGTATGTACTGGTAGCACCCTATATTTATGCATTAGTACCACCCTGCATGTGTGTGCAGGGCCCACCCTGCATGCATGCACTGGTACCATCCCATATGTATGTACTGGTACCATCTTGCATGTATGTACTGGTACCATCCTGCATGTATGTACTGGCTCCATCCTGTATGTATGTATTAGTACCATCCTGTATGCATGTACTAGTGGCAACCTGTAGTTGTGCATTAGTACCACCCTGCATGTGTGTACTAGTATCATCCTGCATGTATGTTCTGGTACTACCCTGCATGTGTGTACTGGTACCATCCTGCATACATGTACTGGCACAAACCTGCATGTATGTACTGGTACAATCCTGCATGTTTGAACTGGTGCCACTGTGTATTTGTGCATTACTACCACCCTGCATGCATGTACTGGTACCACCCTACATGTATATACTGTTACCATCCTGCATGTATGTACTGGTACCACTTGCCCTGTATTCGTGCTTTAGTACTACCTTGCATGTGTGTACTGGTTCCATCCTGTATGTATGTGCTGATATCACCCTGCATGTAAGTACTGGCACCAACCTGTATTTGTGGATTAGTACCACCCTGCATGTATGTACTGGTACCACCCTGCATGTATGTACTGGTATCACCCTGTATTTGTGCATTAGTACCACCCTGCATGTATGTACTGGTACCAACCTGCATGTATGTACTGGTATCACCCTACATTTGTGCATTAATACCACTCTGCATTATGTATTGGTAGCCCCCTGTATTTGTGCATTAAATCCACCCTGCATGTATGCACTAGTACCATACTGCATATTTGTACTAGTACCACCCAGCATGTATATACTGGTACCACCCTGTATGTATGTACTGGTACCACCCACCTTGTATTTGTGCATTAGTACCCCCACTCATGTATGCACTGGTGCAACTTGTATGCATGTACTGGTATCACCCTGCATGTATGTACAGATACCAACCTGTATTTGTGCATTAGTACCACCCTGTATCTATGTACTGGTGCCATCCTGCATTTGTGCATTAGCACCACCCTTCATGTATGTGCAGGTACCACCCTGCATGTATATACTGGTACCATCCTCTATGTTACTACTGGTACCATCCTGTGTTTATGCATTAGCACCACCCTGCATGTATGTACTGGTACTGTCCTGCATGTATGTACTGGTAATACCCTGTATGCATGCACTGGTACCACCCTGTATTTGTACATTAGTACTACCCTGCATGTATGTGCAGGTACCACCCTGATTGTATGTACAGGTACCATCCTGTATTTATGCATTAATGCCAGCCTAGATGCATGTATTGGTGCCATCCTGCATGTATGTACTGGTACTACCCTGCATGTATGTACTGGTACTACCCTGCATGTATTCACTGGTACCATCTTGTATGTTTGTGCATTAGTACCACCCTGCATGTATTTACTGGCACCATCCTGCATGTTGCATGTACTGTGTACCAGCCTGTGTTTGTCCAGTACTACCTGCTGCCATGTGTGGGTTCCATCCTTATATGTACAGCCACCACCTTGTATTTGTGTCGGCATGCATGTATACTGGTACTACCCTGCATGTGTATTTCACCATCTTGTATGTTTGTGCATGTATTTACTGGTACTACACTGTATTTGTGCATTAGCACCACCTTGCATGTATGTACTGGTACCATCCTCCATGTATGCACTGGTACCACCCTGTATTTGTGCATTAGTACCACCCTGCATGTATGTACTGGCACCATCCTGCATGTAGGTACTGGTCCCAACCTGTATTTGTGCATTAATGCCACCCTGCATGTATGTACTGGTACACCCCTGCATGTATGTACTGTTACCAGCCTGTATTTGTCCAGTACTACCACTCTGCATGTGTGTACTGGTTCCATCCTTTATTTATGTACTGGTATCTCCCTGTATGTATGTAATGGTACCTTCCTGTATTTGTGCATTAGTATCACCCTGCATATATGTACAGCCACCACCTTGTATTTGTGTATTAGTGCAACCCTGGATGTACATACTGGTACCATCCTGTATGTACTGGTACCACCCTGTATGTATGTACTGGTATCGGCATGCATGTATGTACTGGTACCACCCTGTATTTGTGCATCAGTACCACCCTGCATGTATGTACTGGTACCATCCTGTATTTCTGCATTAGTGCCACCCTGCATGTATGTACTGGTACCATCCTGCATGTATGTACTGGTACTACCCTACATATATGTACTGGAATCACCCTGTATTTGTCTATTAGTACCACCCTGAATGTATTTTCAGTTACCACCCTGCATGTATGTATTGGAACCATTCTGTATGTACTGGTACCAACCTGCATGTATGTACTGGAACCATTCTGTATGTACTGGTACCACTCTGCATGTATGTACTGGAACCATCCTGCATGAACATATTGGTACCACCTTGTATTTGTGCATTAGTATGACCATGCATGTATGTACTGGTGCCTTCTTATATTTGTGCATTAGTACCACCCTGCATATACATACTGGTACCATCCTCCGCGTATGTACTGGTACAGACGTGTATTTGTGCATTAGTACTACCCTGCATGTATGTACTGGTACCATCCTGCATGTATGTACTGGTACCATCTTGCATCTATGTACTGGTGACAACCTGTCATTGTGCATTAGTACCACCCTGCATGTGTGTACTGGAACCATTCTCTATGTACTCGTACCACCCTACATGTATGTACTGGTACCATCCTGCATGTATGCATTAGTACCACCCTGCATTTCTGCATTAGTATGACACTGCATGTATGTACTGGTGCCTTCCTATATTTGTGCATTAGTACCACCCTGCATGTACGTGCTGGTATTACCCCTCATTTATGTACTGGTACTGTCTTGTATTTGTGCATTAATGGCACCCTGCATGTATGTACTGGTACCATCCTGCATTTATGTGCTGGTACCATCCTGCATGGACATGGTTGCTCCCCTGTACTGCACTAAGAACTTACAATTAGCAGCAGATTTGCAAATGTTAATCATAACATAGACCACACTGCCTCATCATGGCTACATGTATGTGGTACTTAACATCTGAGATACAACACACAAGTATAAAAGTAGGTAACATTTATATGGTTGTGCAATTAGCTCTGATGATGTATTTCTCCAGAAATTATTGATAACAGACTAGAAAAGAAGAGTCTGAGGTAGGCGACCTGCTGCAATAGACGCCATGTTAGAAAAAGATTGCAGTCCAAATGTTCCCACTGCTTTTGTTTGCATAAATTCAAAAGTTGCAGTGAGAGACACAGAAAATGCAGTAGCTCCCTTATTATGTGTAAAGCTATCTTACAGCAGTAGAATTGGTATGTTTTAGACATTAGTAATACATCTTACAGCAGTAGAATCAGTATGTTTCAGACATTATTAATGCATTTTGCAGCAGCAGAATCAGTATGTTTCAGACATTATTAATATATCTTACAGCAGTAGAATCAGTATGTTTCAAACATTATTAATATATTTTACAGCAGTAGAATCTGTATGTTTTAGACATTAATGCATTTTACAGCAGTAGAATCAGTATGTTTCAGACATTATTAATATATCTTACAGCAGTAGAATCAGTATGTTTCAGACATTATTAACATATCTTACAGCAGTAGAATCAGTATGTTTCAGACATTATTAATATATCTTACAGCAGTAGAATCAGTGTTTCAGACATTATTAATGCATTTTACAACAGTAGAATCAGTGTTTCAGACATTATTAATGCATTTTACAACAGTCGAATCAGTATGTTTCAGACATTAATATATCTTACAGCAGTAGAATCAGTATGTTTCAGACATTATTAATATATCTTACAGCAGTAAAATCTGTATGTTTTAGACATTATTAATGCATTTTACAGCAGTAGAATCAGTATGTTTCAGACATTATTAATGCATTTTACAGCAGTAGAATCAGTATGTTTCAGACATTATTAATATATCTTACAGCAGTAGAATCATTATGTTTCAGACATTATTAATATATCTTACAGCAGTAGAATCAGTATGTTTCAGACATTAATATATCTTACAGCAGTGGAATCTGTATGTTTTAGACATTATTAATGCATTTTACAGCAGTAGAATCAATATGTTTCAGACATTAATATATCTTACAGCAGTAGAATCAGTATGTTTCAAACATTATTAATATATTTTACAGCAGTAGAATCTGTATGTTTTAGACATTATTAATGCATTTTACAGCAGTAGAATCAATATGTTTCAGACATTAATATATCTTACAGCAGTAGAATCAGTATGTTTCAGACATTATTAATATATCTTACAGCAGTAGAATCAGTATGTTTCAGACATTATTAAGATATCTTACAACAGTAGAATCAGTATGTTTCAGACATCATTAATATATCTTACAGCAGTAGAATCAGTATGTTTCAGACATTATTAATATATCTTACAGCAGTAGAATCAGTATGTTTCAGACATTATTACTATATCCTCTTTAACTGTCCCTTGCATCACTGTTTCAATGCTTTGAAGCAGTAGCCTTCAGTGGCATCTTTTATGGCACTTTAAGGATTTCCCTTTAAGTTGGAGTTATTGCTTAAGTACGCAATTTGTTGTAGTGTATGAAACATGGTGGGGGTGTCTGCTGTGTTCCGCTTCACTGAACTTATTACCCTTTGACTGGCGGTCTTCTCCTTATTTTTGTCACTTCACTCTCCTGATATTATAGCATACTTCTGCACTCTTTCAAACTCTGGTTTGGTACATAAACCTTTTATTTTTGATTTTGATACATGACTAGAGGCACCCCATTGAGTAAATTCATGTGCATCAGTCTTAAAACTGCAGAGTATATTATGCACAGGCTGTTAGGCCTGACATTATCATTTGCAGTCTGTCATGCGTTGCTGTATCAATTCTTCCACCTTACTTAGTGCTACTTTTATCTGCCTTTCCATTTTTGACAGAAATAAACCATCCCTTCTGACTCTTGCAATGGAAAGGATTCAAGCTAGTCCCAGTCTATTTTTGTATATGTTTCAGCTTCACATTTTTTTCTTCACAAAAAGCATGACTGCTATAGCCACTCACTTCTTTTCTTAGGTGTTTTTTGCTCCCATGTCCGCCACCCACAAAGTTGTCCCATACCAGTCGCAGCCCATTCATTCACCAATATGAAGGACATGCCAAGTACTATACGATGCTGTGCCCCCCCCCCAAGTCTGCAAAAGTTGTCATACAGGCTGTCACGGGGGTTGCTTGTGCTGCTGCTGGCATCCTGGAAATTAAGGGCACTTCTGTATTCTTAAGCTCACCTACAGGCCGAAACATGATTTACCTGCATCACTGCAGAGCCTCAACACATTCCATGCCATTCAATTGGCAATAAAAGGTGCCACCAATAGATGTCTTGAAAAAACCGTAAGCCTCCCCCCATCCCATGTGATCTGTGCAGCACCATTGTCCTCTAAGGGATCGACACAGTTTCCGTTCTTCCTACAGCTTGCTCTTGCCCCAGATAGGTGCACTAATCATCTCCTGATACTGACAGCTAGTGCCCGAGCTGTTAATTGAACCTGGGTCTCCTGGGCTGCAGTCAAGGTTCTCTCCTTCGACATCACTGGTGCTGTCATTACTCAGTAACTTTTGAATAAAATAAAAGCCATAATATAAAATCATAAGGTAATTAGTTCATAGGGCTAAGAGTACTGATTGATTTATTGATTATTTGCTATAATATAACATTTGTAGGCAATAAATTATATAATTTTCATGAATGTAGAATGCTTATGCCTAGTTTATGTCAGTACTTCAATTTTACAACACAAATTTTGTATGCCCATGTAGTAATGCTTACTTATTTGTTTGCATTGGTACTGTACACCTGGAGAAAACCCACATGATCACAGGGAGGGCATACAGACTCCGCACTGAAGGCACTCTAGCTGAGAATTGAACCAAATAACCTTTTGCTGTGAGGTGACAGTTCTATCCACTGTGCCATTGTGATGCTGTGTTTATGAGAAAAACTCAACATAAATGATAGAATCTGCAGATAAAACTAATAATCACAGCATTTATAATAATTTGCAAACATAATATGCACAATAGGAGAAGACATTAGTTAGATAAATAAATAGATTAATAGATAAATCAAACGATTATAAGATTCAAGAACTCATAAAAAAGGAAAGATGATTATTTGTCAATTACTATAATAGATAAAGGCGTAGTAGGATGTAAAGCAGTCATCTTAATTTCAAAGCAGGTTCTATCACTAGACTGAGGACGGAAATATAGCAGAATTTTTCTAGCCTGTTTTTAATGAGCACGGTTTTTGCAAAAAAAAAAAAAAAATATATATATATATATATATATATATATATATATATATATGTGTGTGTGTGTGTGTATATATATATATATATATATATATATATATATATATATATATATATATATATATATGTATATGGATTCCATCCTATTGTTCCAGTGTGTGTCTGAATGACAGCTGTTTAATTGACTGTTTATGACTGACTAAACAGCTGGTTGATCGACGTCTGAGGATGAACAATTCTCAGGGTTGTGGAATATGCCTTTACCCTGTGTTTGTGCAATCTCGGAGTTAGTGTATATAATTATTAAGGGGTATGTAGAGGCTG
Source organism: Protopterus annectens (assembly GCF_019279795.1). NCBI lineage: Eukaryota > Metazoa > Chordata > Ceratodontiformes > Protopteridae > Protopterus > Protopterus annectens. The sequence continues at coordinate 908,605,049 of NC_056733.1, forward strand.
TTTCTTGGCAAATGCATTGTTCCATGTTGACATATGTGGTTTCAACGTAAAGATGTCAATATTTAGCATGTCAATGATGGGTGTTTTCAATGTATATGAACGCACAAATATATTTATATGTATTACTATATGTATATACATATATACACACACATATATATATATATATATATATATATATATATATATATATATATATATATATATATATATATATATATATATATATATATATATATATATAGATCGATATAGGGGTTATCTACAGTTTATCAAACATACATTTGTTTGACAAATGCAGGGGTGTGATATAATGTTGATGGTATGGATGGCCGAATGATGGATATGTCGATGGTATGAAATGCTTATAGAAGTAAGGGGGATTGAGCAGGTGGGAGTGTGTGTGTGTGTGTGTGTGTGTGTGTGTGTGTGTGTGTGTGTGTGTGTGTGTGTGTGTGTGTGTGCATTTTATATGTATGTCAGTTAGGGCTAGGGTCGAGGATGAGTGAAGGATGGGTGCTGTGCGTTACTGTAAGAGTTTGTGTATTTTAAGGTAAGGGTTAAGTTAGGGGAGAGATCTAGTATTGTCTGTGTGTGTTTGTGAATGTTTGTGTGTCTGAGTCTGTTTTGTGCAGTGGCAGTATTATGGGAAGGCTTTAGTGATGTTAAGGTGCAGGGTTAGGGTTGGAGGAAGGGGCAGCATTAGGGTTAGGATTAGCACCCATTACTAAGGTGGTGCTATGCATATCTATCTATCTATATATATATATATATATACATATATATATATATATATATATATATATATATATATATATATATATATATATATATATATATACAGCCTCTCCACAGGCTACATACGCATAGAGTGGTGCACAGCAACGGTTATTCCGTTCCACAAAGGTGGAGCCACAACAGACCCCGGGAACTGTCACCCTATAAGCCTGACTAGCTTGGTCTGCAAGGCTATGGAGCACATCATCATGGAACTTATTAACAGAGACATTGGGAACCTCCAAACACTGGACCCTACCCAGTTTGGCTTTGTTAAGGAGAGATCATGCCTCCTAAACCTGGTGGACTTCTTTGAGACAGTTACAAAGGCTATAGATGAGGGAAAGGTGGTACACACAGCCTACCTAGACCTTGCTAAGGCCTTTGACACCATTCCCCATTATGGTATTATAGACAAGCTCACCAGCCTGAACATAAACCCCTATGTCACAAGATGGGTTGCCAA
>NC_056733.1:908611291-908643791 GCF_019279795.1 Protopterus annectens
TCTGACTACTTATATGCTACCAAACATTCACCTCTTAGCAGCAAAACTAATAAGACAGCCCCATCCTATAAACACAGAAATGATGAGCATTCATCTCCCTCACTTTTAGTTCCAAAACACAAGTTTCACTGCACAGATCATTATTTCTCTGTCCTCAGACCAAATCTCTCTGAATCTACTTCCTCCTACCTGAAAGAAACATCATCAAACCCAGTGTTATGGCACTACTAAAACCTCATCTTCTGAAATGTATTAAATGCCAGTGCTCTGCCTCTGGCTACATTACCTAAGCACACCATATTCTGTCACCGTATAATAACTTCCTTACTCTTAATATCCTTATAACTGTATCACACTTACCGTTATCATATGACTCTGTTATGTAGCGTGTATATAACTTCACCATAATCCATAAACTCATCTCAATGTCAATAATCTGTGTGATGTAATGAATTCAATAATGTGATGTAATGAATGCAATAGTGTGATGTAATGAATTCAATAGTGTGATGTAATGAATTTGATAGTGTGATGTAATGAATTCAATAGGGTGATGTAATGAATTGCTCATACTGGATGATTAACTGTACTTAACCTTATTGTTAAATTGCACTCTATCTGTATTGTAATAATTATTTTTATTGCTGCAGTTTTCCCCCAGGATGAGGCTAACATTGGTCATTTGTGATCAGTGTTCTCACCCAATTAACAATTAATTAATTAATTAATTAAATAAATAAATAAATAAATAAATAAATAATGGAGCGAGCTCCCTGCAGCTGTTCCCCTCCATTTAGTCTCCAAATTCATCATGTACCCCTGCCCATTAACGTGACTCTTAACCTGCACTTCATCGTCCCTATGTGCAAATGATTCTTTTTGGCCCACATTTTCTGTTAACAAAAAGAATTTCATTACATCTGAGCTGCAGTTTGTTCTCTTGATTTGCAGATTATGACCCCCTCCTACATTCCCTGGCCTGCCTTTTCTCTCAGCTTTCTCATAATTTGCCTGTATAATGTACCCAAATCATATAACTTATATGTCCTTCTTTTTTTGCTGAGGGAGTACCTCCTTGCCCTTTTGAGTGTCTCTTTGAATGTCTTTCTTCCTTTTATTATTTTCTATCTCCTCAGTATCACAAAAGCTTCCCTTCTCTGTCTGTGTGGTTTTCAGAACTTGACACAGTACGGCAGGTGTGGTATTACTGATGAATCGTAAACTGGGATCCCAACCTCCTGTGGTTTTCAGAACTTGACACAGTTTGGCAGATGTGGTATTACTGATGAATCATAAACTAGGATACCAACCTCCTGTGGTTTTCAGAACTTGACACAGTACGGCAGGTGTGGTATTACTCATGAATCGTAAACTGGGATCCCAACCTCCTGTGGTTTTCAGAACTTGACACAGTACGGTAGATGTGGTATTACTGATGAATCGTAAACTGGGATCCCAACCTCCTGTGGTTTTCAGAACTTGACACAGTACGGTAGATGTGGTATTACTGATGAATTGTAAACTGGGATACCAACCTCCTGTAGTTTTCAGAACTTGACACAGTTTGGCAGATGTGGTATTACTGATGAATCGTAAACTAGGATACCAACCTCCTGTGGTTTTCAGAACTTGACACAGTACGGCAGGTGTGGTATTACTGATGAATCGTAAACTGGGATACCAACCTCCTGTAGTTTTCAGAACTTGACACAGTACGGTAGATGTGGTATTACTGATGAATCGTAAACTGGGATACCAGCCTCCTGTAGTTTTCAGAATTTGACACAGTATGACAGATGTGGTATTACTGATGAATCGTAAACAGGGATACCAACCTCCTGTGGTTTTCAGAACTTGACACAGTACGGCAGATGTGGCATTACTAATGAATCGTAAACTGGGATACCAACCTCCTGTGGTTTTTCAGAACCTGACACAGTATGGCAGATGTGGTATTACTGATGAATCATAAACTGGGATACCAACCTCCTTATATCTGTTTTGTATCCATGCAACCTGTTAACCTTTGCCTTTACTTTTCTCGTGGTTTCTGATAATTTATACCATATATAACAGTTAAATACCCAGCTCTGCTTATTACTTAGATGATAAATGTGTAAAGCTCTACCACTCCACTCTACACATGGGTAAAGCTTATATTTTTCAGATAGAAAGCTGCCGAAAGCTGCCATCTCTTCCCCTTTGCCAGTTATGGCTGCTGTGAGCTGCACAGAAAACTGTGTGGGAAGACATATATGCAAATATATGCAAATGATGGCATGGAGTCAAATTACAGATAATATGATGCAAACATATGCTTGTGAAAGAAAGCCTGAATTCATAGTCATAAGAGGCGCAAGGTACGCAACAAGTTGTACTTCAAAGATAAAAAGCTTGTGGGAATTGTGGAACTGCAAACAACAAACATGCAGGGACAAACAGCAGCACTTTATCCAGCAACATTTATTATCTAGAAGCACTATAACCTTGTAGACCATAGCACAGTATGGCAGCAGGTGACAGGCAGTTCATCACGTCATCAAGTAACTGATCGGCACCTGATGGACTATTTGGACACAGACAGCATGAGCAATGCCCCTAAGGAATATTTCAGCACAATGTGGTGGAACCAGATTGGTTTAATATGCAGTTAATCGTAGACTGGCAGCCATTTATAGCTGACAAATGAGATTGAGAGGAATGCATACATTCCTATAATAGTTGTCACTAAGGTATGCGCTCCTTTTGCTATGCTAGGTACACAAACGTTTCATTGACGAGTGGGGACACCATGAGAATATCATGGGCTCCCGCTTGTTGAATACCAAATGCATTTCTTGATACAAAACTTGTACATGTGAACAAGCATATCTGTTTCCCCAGCACATAAGCACAGAGAGAGAGAGAGACAGACAGACAGAAAGACAGACAGAGACATGCCTCCATGCATGGATTATTCGATATTGTCCACCTCTCTGGACTCCTGGGTGCTGTAGATTGTACACGTGTGGTGATAAGGTCCCCATGTGCTGTACATTTACACTGTTTTGTCATTTGGAAGAGCTACCTTTCTGTAAACTGCCAGGCAGTGTGAAATGTACACAGGACCAGTCTGTATGTACACAGGACCAGTCTGTACATACACAGGACCAGTCTGTACATACACTGGACCAGTCTGTATGTACACAGGACCAGTCTGTACATATGCAGGACCTAACTTCAGGAGTTGATAAGCACTGTGCTGCACAACACCCTGGTAGTACCCATGATTCACTGACATGGCATACAAGTTATCTAGATGAGCACTTCCTGCATGGTGAAACTTCACAAGGCCATCTGTTTTGTGAGTGCATGCACTCTGCTAATCTAACACTTACACAGATGTACAGAGTGTGTACACATGACTGATCCCTCCAGATGTCCTTAGTGAAGCCTGGCTAATTAAGTCCATAAAGAACTCATATAGCATTGCTTAAGCAGCAGTATGATACTGTCCATGTTCTAGCATGAAACATGATCAATCACATGCTGCATCTGATGAAACCTTGATTCTGCCGCCTAAATATATCTGGGTGGATTCTGCAGCATGCCCCAGACACAGCATAAAAGCTGTCTGTAACATAACATGATCCTGAGGAAGCATAAAGAGCATCCATCCCAGAACCTCTACACATAGTACAGAAGCCCCTGACACACCATAAGAGCTGTCCGTCACATAACATGATCCTGAGAAGTTATGAAGAGCATCCATCCCAGAACCTCTGCACATAGTATAGAAGCCCTGAACGCACCATAAAAGGTGTCCGTAACATAACATGATTGTGAAAAGACATGAAGAGCATCCATCCCAGAACCTCTGCACATAGTATAGAAGCCCCTGACACAGCATAAAAGCTGTCTGTAACATAGCATGACCCAGAGGAGGCATGAAGAGCATCCATCCCAGAACCACTGCACGTAGTATAGAAGCCCCCAACACAGCATAAAAGCTGTCTGTAACATAACATGATCCTGAGGAGGCATGAAGAGCATCCATCCCAGAACCTCTGTACATAGTATAGAAGCCCCTGACACACCATAAAAGCTGTCCATCACATAACATGATCCTGAGGAGGCATGAAGAGCATCCATCTGAAAACTTCTGCACCCACTGTAGAAGCCCCTGACACAGCATAAAAACTGCCTGTCACATAACATGATCCTGAGGAAGCATGAAGAGCATCCATCCCAGAACCTCTGTACATAGTATAAAAGCCCCCGACACACCATAAAAGCTGTCCGTCACATAACATTATCCTGAGGAGGCATGAAGAGCATCCAACCCAGAACCTCTGCACATAGAATAGAAGCCCCCGACATACCATAAAAGCTGTCCGTCACATAACATGATCCTGAGGAGGCATGAAGAGCATCCATCCCAGAACCACTGCACATAGTATAGAAGCCCCCAACACAGCATAAAAGCTGTCCGTAACATAACATGATCCTGAGGAGGCATGAAGAGCATCCATCCCAGAACCCCTGCACCCACTGTAGAAGCCCCTGTCACAACGATGACAGTGACATCATCCAGTGATTACACTGAAGCTGAGGGACAGCAAGCAGCACCCACAACACCCTCCAGACAGCAATGGGCATAGTACATGGCAGTGCAGATGAAGCAGCAGTGTCTAATTTCATTCTGTGGGCACTGAAAGTGTGGATAAAATGGTGGTCATCAAAACTCAGATATACTACAGACTTTAGCTCTGCTGTCATTTTGATGTGCCTGAACATCTGACGTACCTAAGGGACACATATGCACAGGTATGTGTGACCTACTCCAGTCTGTATGTACACAGGACCAGTCTGTATGTACACAGGACCAGTCTGTATGTACATGGGACCTGTCTCTAGTCTGTATATAGACAGGACCAGTCTGTACGTATACAGGACCTGCCTACACTCTGTATGTACATGGAGCCTGCCTCCAGTATATAAGTACACAAGACCAGTTGATGTGTACATAGGACCTGCCTCCAGTCTATATGTACACAGGACCAGTCTGTATGTAAACAGTCAGGCCCCAGTGGCCTAATAGATAAGGCATTAGTCTCCTAACCCAGGGATTGTGGGTTCGAATCCCATCTGGGGTGATATAATCTTCACATGGCTAGGCTTATAAAGACCTTCAGGTCAATAGCCCAGCAACCATCTATGAACTTATGGACAGTACCAGCTTATATGTATACAGGACCTGCCTACAGTCTGTATGTAAATGGGACCTGCCTCCAGTATATATATGTACACAAGACCAGTCTGTATGTATCTGGGACCTGTTTCCAGTCTATATGTACACAGGACCAGTTTTACCAGTTTGTATGTACACGGGAGCTGCCTCCAGTCTGTATGTGCACAGGAACATACTGTATGTACACAGGACCAGTCTATATGTATACAGAACCTGCCTAGCCTACAGTCTGTATGTACACAGGACCTGCCTCCAGTATATATGTACAATGTACCAGTCTATATATGCATGGAACCTGCCTCCAGTCTATATCTACAAAGGACCTGTCTTTATGTAGGCAAGACTTGCCTCTAATCTGTATGTACACAAGACAAGTCTGTATGCACACAGGACCAGTCTGCATGTACACAGGACCTGTCTTCAATTTGTATGTACAAAGGAGCTGCAGAAGCATTTTGTACGTTACTAGCCTAGTGCATTTCCAAAAAGCTCTGGGCATGCTGCCACCTGTGTCCACTTCTGCATGCAGGGACACTAAGAACTCCATATTCATTAGGCATGCTGTACTCTGTTTTGTACCTCCTGGTGGTCAACCTCTGCATGCCTACAATGTGGACATTATTGTTGGACTGCCATCATGTTGGTGGCATGCCTCTTCCACTGCTGCATAGAGTCACTCTTCTCACCTCCTGCTATCTTCCACATGTGGTCACATAGAGTCTGGTTAATACCCCCACATCTCAAAAGACACAGCTCTTGTGTCCTGAATGTCTGTAGCAGAACATCATTCTCAGCTAGGTTGAAGATGTCTATCCTTTGCCAGCACTCCATTTTGAGGTCAAGGTGATATTTGTGAATTCAAGAGATATAGCTGTAGGCAGGTGACTGCTGTCGACATTAGACTAACATGCAGACACATAGACAACAACAGAGGATGGGGCACATATGGGGATGCAGTAGCTATAATGCAGACATGTTACTGACAGAAAAGCTGCTCCACTGATACCTGACATGTAATTTTTGTAGGTTATACAGGGTGCTATAGGCAGCCTTGGTACTGTGAGCTGTCTTTCCAGCACTTGCTCTCTCAATCTGTCTCTCTCTGTCTCTATTAGTTTACATCCATATGCATATATACTTTATCTATCTATCTATCTATCTATCTATCTATCTATCTATCTATCTATCTATCTATCTATCTATCCATCTACCTATCTACCTATCTAGATAGATATGGGTCCCAGTAACTTTATTGAATGGCACTTTGGTCAGCATCTGTTTAATTGACACAATTTGGTCAACTAAACAGATAGTTGGCAGGCGTGCGTGACTGACAATCCCTGGGTAGGGGAAAATGTCCTTTTCCCTGGAGATTGTGCGATCTCAGAGTTAGAATATATAATTAACTGGGGTGTGAGGTGTGCAGCCCCCCACATCAGGTGTGCAGGGGGTTGTCCCCCTGCAAAATACTATGCTTTCTTAGAGTTTTTGTTTGTAAGGTTTTGCTTGTGCCAAGATAAATTCTCAGTGCGTGCATAGTAGAGTGTCAACGTGCATAATGTTATTCAGTTTGTTTCAACATTATGCACAGCAACATAAATGTTATTCGATCAATGTAAGTAATGCCATATATGTGTATGTGTGTGTGTGTATGTGCGTGCATGTGTGTGCATATAATGTCAACATTTTAAACATGGATGAATGCTATGCATGTGGTAAGCAACAGCCTCGGCACAAGCAAAATTAAAGCATAAAAATTAAGTACCCCCTTCACCCCTATGTGAGGGGCTGTGCCCATGTATCCCCCTTGCTAACTTTATATACTAACTCTGAGACTGCATAACATTGCGGAAAGGGCATATGTCCCTACCCTGAATATTGTGTCATCTCGCACATCTGTCAATCGTACCATCTGTTTGGTTGATCCTACTTTGTCAACTAAACAGATGTCGCTCAATAATAGAGTCGACACTATTAAGTTCCCCATATATATATATATATATATATATATATTTATGTATATGTGTGTGTGTGTGTGTGTGTGTATATATATATATATATATATATATATATATATATATATATATATATATATATATATATATATATATATATATATATATAAGAACTAAATTTCAACGTAAAACAAAACCAAAGAATAAAAAATGTTGACAGAGCTCACAGTCACATGGGCTTATTAAGCACTTTCATTCCACATAACGAGAACTTCATCAGAATAAAACCAAAACCACAAACAGATGAATTTAAATAAATCTCAACTATGTCATGTGATCTGAAATAACTGGGCAAGAAAAAATGATTACCAAATCACAGTAGTCAAAGGAGAGCACATTATTGATGAAGGTATTTAGAGTTCTAACCACCATGTTCAGTGGTTCATAGCTTCAAATTAAGCTTTTGAACAAAGGGACATTAGGAAGATTAGTTCTTACAGTCTTTGGGGTATTAGTTACTCCCTGCTAAGAAGATTATTTCCACGTACACCAGGCATGAATAACATCTCCCATCAAATCATAAAAATCTAGTTTTGAAAGCAGATAAGGTATTACTTTGATGACTGCAGGGAGTTTATTCCAAACGCAGTGAGTGCACTGAGATAAATCTGTCACACTAGTGTGTTGTTGATCTTTCAGTGGAGGTTAAGGTCTTTGACATAGGTGTTTGACATACTGTTGGTGCTTCGAAAGTGGAAACCATGTAGAGGCAGGGACTTTCAGTACCTGAAAGACTATGTTGACAGATAGGGGGACTCTGAGCAAGTCACTTAACCAGCATTGCTATTGAATTACCCCTAAAAAGGGACTGTGTTGCCAATGGATTTATCCAGTTAACTCATGGTTATTTAGAGGGATAAGGTTTTAATGTTTTTGGGGTACTTGGATTGTGTAGTTCAAAAATCTCCTGGTCAGAAAGCTTTGGAGTCTTTCAAGTTGTCAAGATGCTTTCTGAGGTACATTCCAAAAATTACATTGTATTCAAGTATAGGTCGAACAAGGGAGTAGTATACAGTGACCACGACTGGATGAGACCTAGAAAAGAAACTCCTACTGATCAGATAGACAAGTCAGAAGGACATCCTAACTACAGCCAAGGTACCCAAGTCCTGAATAAGTGCATCTGTTTTGAGAGGGATACCAGCATTGTTGCAAGAGAAGGGGATGGTACCCTTCCCAAAGTTAACTGCATTTTCTTGTATTTAAGGTGCATCTGTGACTGATACACTAGAAATTGGTGTTCTCTAGGCTGTGCTGTAGTGTCAGACTGTCTAAGGGGGATTTCACAATGACACACAATCTGCAGCCATCAACAAACTTAGTTAGTCACAGTTCCTTAATATCCATTCAGCACCATTAGACAACAGTTCAGGTCAGCAATGGCTGTTGCTAAGTTTCCTAATATAGTTAAAAAGTCCTTCTGATTACTTTTGGAAGTGTTGGTGACTGGCTTTATTTTCTGTAATGGTGCAGTTTAGACTCTTGCTTAGCAAGCTTAGGTTATTTTTGTGAATGGAAAAAAAGATTTCTGTCTGTGTGTGTGTGCGTGTGTGAGTGTGTGTGTGTGTGTGTGTGTGTGTGTGTGTGTGTGTGTGTGTGTGTGTGTGTGTAGACACACACACACACACACACAGTAGTCTTTTTTCTTGTCATATAGTGTACTTTTCGAAGAATTCTATGATAAGGTTTAATTTTGGAACTTCTGATTATATTTACTACAGATAGGGGCAGATGGCCCTATACAGCTGTTCAGATATAAACAGAATTTGGAGGAACAGGCAGACGCATCACTGGTAATGAGTCATCATAGGGAGGCAAATGTTTGAACCTCTCCAAGTCATCAGTAAATGATAAAAGGTTGGTTTTGGAATAGTCCCTGATTATAGCGGTATTCTGGAATAGTCCCTGATTACAGCAGTATTCTGGAACAGTCCCTGATTATAGTGGTATGCTGGAACAGTCCCTGATTATAGTAGTATTCTGGAACAATCCTCGTCCCTGATTATATCGGTATTCTGGAACAGTCCCTGATTATAGTGGTACTCTAAAATCATTCCTGATTATAGTGGTATTCTGGAACAGTCCCTAATTATAGCAGTATTCTGGAACTGTCCCTGATTATAGTGGTATTCATGGGAGTAGTTGTAAGGGAGAATATAACAGCATTGTGACTGCACCTAGCAAAGGAAGTGATGCACAGAGAGGTACACGCTGGGGGTAAAATTTGCAAAGGTTAGAGTGAGAAGGTCTGCACCACTAGTGGAGAGAAAGACAACTTGGTCTAGGGAGTTGACATTAGCAAAGTTTAGGAAATGTTGTGTATAAGTTTATTAGTTGTATAAGTCCGCCAGTTAATAGTTTGATGGGAGCAGTCACCTAAGATTTTCTAACTGATTTAAATATATTTCATTATCAATAAGGGTCAAGGTAGGAAACTTATAATTAGGAATAAAACAGCCACATTTGTTTAAAGTGACCATGACTTTAAGAAGTTCTAGGTTAGTGCCATTTTTGGATGGGATGCAACATTATGGGATCGTGAATAAATATGTATACATCCCCACAGATCCCGGCAGCCTAAATGAGTGACAGGAGCTGATTCCATGTATAGAATAATGCCTTCCAAACACTGGAAACATGGTTCTGTTATTACACAGATACAGTAGTTTTCATGGTACAGGAAGGTCCTAAGAATTAGCCTGTTTTTTTTTTTTTTGAATATTCAGTGTTAAGCAGTGTCACCTTAATGGACAGTGAACTGAAATTTGCTATGGTAGAATGTTCGGGTCTATATCACATAGTCAAAGTCTTATAACTTCAAGCACATAATGTTCGAGTATGTTCAAAGTTACAAAACTTCGACTATGCATAAAAAAACTGAAAACAAAATAAACTGTTTTAAGCAGGGGGGCAAGTCCCCCTGCACCCCCCACACCGCCTGCTACTTAAATATGCCAACTCTGCGATCGCACCCCATTGAATAGAATGTAAACCTCTGCTTATGGAGATTTCCATTGAAACGCTTGAACTTTTACAAATTCGAACTTATGGTCTCGACCATATGAGGTTCGAACTTGTAAAAGTTTGACTACATGATAGAAACCCGAATGTTCAAGTGTCAGACTCTGCCCAAAAGGCCACTATGGGGGATGATTGGAAATGTTACTTGATATTCAGAAGTCTTGAGAAGTGTGGGCCATCCCTGGCAAAGCAGCCACATATATCTATCAGCTGTGTAAGATCATTTACCCCTACTTGGACAAGCATGAAGCCATAGTAATATCTAGAAGAATGGAGAAACCTTAGGGCCTTTGTTGCATCATGAATCATGACATCAGACAGACAAATAATTGCCAAACTATTCTTGCCCCGCCTGATAGGTGGAGAGTATGGGTGTTTGACGAAAGAGTCACCAATAACTAGGACATTATCGTGTGTTGCTGCCTGGTAGGTGGAGAGTATGGGTGTTTGACCAAAGAGTCACCAATAACTAGGACATTATCATATGTTGCTGCAGGTTCTGAAGTCCTTATGAGTGGATGCAAACAGTCTGGATTGCAGTTGTTTTTGCTCTTCACTTAAACAGCTGGGGGATTGTAGATGGGGAACACGTCCTGCTGTGGAGCCCCAGACTAGAAGAGCAGATATTTTGTTTTATTCTTCACTTGATAAGCTGAAGAGTGGGGCACTACATCAGGAACCAGGACTAGAGGGCCCAGCTATGACTATATCAGGAACCAGCACTAGAGGGCCCAGCTATGACTACATTAGGAACCAGCACTAGAGGGCCCAGCTATGACTACATCAGGAACCAGCACTAGAGGGCCCAGCTATGACTACATCAGGAACCAGCACTAGAGGGCCCAGCTATGACGACATCAGGAACCAGCACTAGAGGGCCCAGCTATGACTCAAGATTCCAGAATGACCTTCTCAAATAGCAACACAATGCCATGGTACCAGTCCAGTAAAGGGGGAGGAGGGTAGATGTAAACCCACTGAACAAACAGGTCAAATAGTTTAAATAGAAAAGAAGTTGCTTCATTTGGAAGATAAAGAAAGGCATACAAACTTGTTCTTGAGCGGTATTTTAGAGGATGAAAAAGGATTTGCTATCTGGAGTTTGTAAACTCCACGAAGGTTCAATAGACTTCACTAGGTATTAAACAAAATACAGAGTGTTGTTGTTAGTGGCTGACAAACTTTATACTCAGCTGAGAGTGATCTTGGTTCAGTTTGTGAAGTGCCATGAGAAGGATCAGGTCCTGTCACATCTTTGGCGATGGCATATGAGGCTAGTGCATTAGTGAATCGTGATTTCTCAATGTTTGCCACAAAGCAGCAAGTGCAGGATTTGACTGTCATAAAAGCGTCAGTGACATCAAATACGATGCACGTTATCACTTCCAGTGATCCTGAAAGTGCTTTTTCTAGAAGTAACACAAATGTTCACTCTGCTGAATCAACTCTGGACAGTCTACAAGGGTAAACACAAATACAAAGGCCACCATGGGGGAGGAGTGGAAATGTTACCTGGTATTCACTATGTGAGTGTATAAGCTGTAGTAGTGGAATAAAGCAATTTATTTATTTATTGACATTTGAATACCGGGAAAGTGCAACTGGGTAGGAGCCCATTTTCAGAGGAGGCTCAGAGAGAAAAGATCCAAAGTATTGCAAAACATTTTAAGAACAATAATTTTGCAATTTTCAAAAAACAATACAAATAAATCTACATTTTAAATAATTATACCAAATTAGACATAATATGAAAACATTGGTTAAGAATAGATACAAGTTATATAACAATGACTTAATATTTAGAGAAATTTTAGACAGTTTATAAAAAAATTAAAGATAAATTAGTATAACACAAACAGGTAGTGCAATATGAAGTGAGAGAAAAGCAGACTTGTGGTATATTTAGACAGAAAGCCAGGGGAGACATGAACTGATAGAGAGGGAAGGAAGTGAGTGAGGAAGGGAGAGCAAGGAGATGCAGGTATGAATAGGTACTTGTTCACATTTAGAGATATACTTTATCCTGGTGTTGACCAAGAACAGAGCCAGCATTTGTCTAAGAAGTCTTCCAGAATGGTTTTGAAGGATAGGATGGAGGCTATTGACCTTATGGGTATAGATAAGTAGTTCCAGGCCTTAGCAACATGGTACAACTATAGACAATGCCCAGCAAATTTGATAGGTTTGGGGACAGGCAGAAGTTTTTGGTCATCAGATCAGAATGTCCTACTGGGAATATAGTTGTGTAGAATGTTATTTAGTGCTGGACAAACAGATGGATAATGGATAATTTTATAGGTGGTAAAAAGCTGTGTATGTTAGTTGATGAGGGCAGTTTTAACCAATTTAGGCTTTTAGTGTTATACAGGGCTGGGTTCTGGAAGGGGTATTTGCTGCAAATTTAGCAACTTTTGTTATAGCATTGTTCAAGTTTTGATTTTTGTGAAGTTTGTAGGTTAGTAAGGATGGGAACACCATAAAGAAGTGTGAAGAGGAGAGAAGTAGTAACAAGTTTTAATTGTGTTGGTGAGAAAGGTTTTGGCTCTGTAAAGCATCCCTAGTTTTAAGTGAGCTTTTCTTATGCAGTTTTGTATATGCAGGTTGAACTTTAAGACTATTATTTATCATCCCTAATAATTTGTTATGAGAAGTAACTGCAATGGTTGGATTATCAAGATAGAGAACTTTAAATCTTTACATTTTGTTTTTTCATGAGAGAGGGATTCTGGGGAAAAAGTAGTAGTTTGCTTTTTTTAGGGTTGAGCATGAGTTGTGAGTTACAAATCCATGTTTCAGTCTTGGTTAAAGGTTTCTGAGTAATTTTTTGGAGGTGTACCATGCTGTCAGATGTGCTAGAGTGCTTTCTGTGTGGAGTCTGCATGTCCTCCCCTGTGGTCGAGTGACATTTAAAGACATGCAGGTAGGTGCGTGCGTGAATGGGTGTGCCTTCTTTGAAGGCTGGGCATCAGGCTGGCACCACGGCACCGTAAAAATCTACTGCCAATCATAAGCGGACCGGAGTTCTGTTGTGGCGACCCCTAACCAGGAAAATTACTTTTACCATGCTGTCAGATGTGCAAATGAGTGTGGAGTCATCTGTGTACTGTATTAGGAAGGCCTGTTCTAGTGGATTTGTGGAGGAACATAATACAATATTGGATGGGAGGACTGACACAGCATCACTTGTAAGGGAGATGTAATAGGGTTATGGTTCAGTAGTTCAGTGCAGTGTGTGTGTGTGTGTGTGTGTGTGTGTGTGTATGTGTGTGTGTGTGTGTGTGTGTGTGTGTGTGTGTTACTTTGTTTTTGATTGTCGCCAGGTGTGAGTTACTGGGTCATGCATATTGATCAAGTGAGGTGTCATGTCTGTTGTTACTGGCACTACATTTTTCAATGTAAGTGGACTGGATTTTTATGTCTTTAGATCATGGTATTTAGGGTAAGATTATGGGAACTTGTAAGGCAAAGAAGTTGCTCAGTCATGGGATTGTACAACGTAATCAGTGTTGAAATAGTGACAGAGCTGATATAAAATGAGTATAATGTAAAGGAACTCGAGTGTTAAAGCCACCAAAAAGGATCACAATCATGGTATAATATAACAGATGACAGAAATAGGGGTATATGTCAGGGGAACAGTTTTTTTTTCTTTGTTTTCTCCCTTGTTAATTTATTTAGGACATGATGTAGAAGGCTATAAGTTTAAACGGGAAGAGGGAGAAGAGATAAATAAATACTGCCTGCATAACATAAACAAGACTGCAGTCCTAGTCTTCTAACTTAATTTTCAATTGTGGGAAGATTGTGTTTCTACATTATTCTGCACTTCTATTCCCACAAGTAGAATTACTTATAAGAGCTATCCATTTGTATTTTAAACCCTGCTGAGCCAGTCTTGCAGATTAATTCACAGTTGTGGCAGAACTGTGGACTAATGCTAGATCTCAGTCTTATTTAGGAATTTATTGCTGCATTTTTCCCATGAACAGTGTTACTGGTAATTTTCTGCATCGCCTGGTGCCTTAAACTCTAATAGTGACAGTATTGATTTTTCTGCTCCAGGATTTTTGATTCATTGCTTTTACGGTGTTACTATTCCAGTTTTGCACCTACAATTTTATATTCTGTTTTTCATTTATCTGCTTAAAGTTGCATTCTAATGCCTTCTGTTCTCCTATTCTTTCTGTCTGCCCCATCCCTTACTGAGGCATTAAGCCAAAGTTTCTGCAAAACCCCCTGATGTTCCCTTTATTTGATTGGATATCTCTCTAACTAGTCTGCTGTATCCAGTACAGAACTACCCCCACCAAGAGTCTTTTATGCAAGAGTTGGAGAGATGTAGAAACCCTGAACTGCGAGTAATGTTTTTTTTTTCATCAAAAAGTAAAGAGAATTATTCCAATTATGCGTAAATATTTAAGTTGCACTGTGCTATGTAATTTGATTTCCAAAGTCCCACTCATTGCTTTCCATAGATACATGATACTGAGTGCCCACCTAGCAAATCAGAATTACTTTTGAGTAAACCACCTTTACTACATACTGTCTCCTGATCATTTTCCCAGAGCTGATCAAAACTTGGTGTCCTAGCTTGTGTTCTGGAAGTGTTTTACTTGTATGCAGTGCCATCCAGGCAAAGCTAAGTCCCTTTAACTGCTAAACTGCATTTTCCTTAGTTATTTTGAGTGATCACTACTGTTTCCGCTTTTAAGCCGTGGTGGTGCAGCGGTAGCATTGTCGCCTCACAGCAAGAAGTTCTCCCGTTCAATTCTCGGCTGGAGCGCCTTCTGTGTGGACTCTGCATGTTCTCCCCGTGGTCGAGTGGCTTTCGAAAGACATGCGTAAATGGGCGTGCCTTCGTTGAAAGTTGGGCGTTGGGTTGGCAACTCGGCACCATAAAAAATCTACTGCCAATCATTAGTGGACTGGAGTTCCGCTGTGGTGACCCCTAACTGGGAAAAGTCGAAAGAAGAACAACAACAAAGTTATGGGAACTTGTAAGGCAAAGAAGTTGGTCAGTCATGGGATTGTAGAACGTAATCAGTGTTGAAATAGTGACAGAGCTGATATAAAATGAGTATAATGTAAAGGAACTCGAGTGTTAAAGCCACCAAGAAGGGCCGATCGTGTCCCTTGAACCTAATTGACTTCCGCTTTTATGTGCACAATTCACTGTATTTTATGAAAAGAATTGCTCTTTCTCTCACTGTTACTGCTCTAACACTGTCTTGAAATTGCCTTCAGCGTGGGATTTCCAGCTAGTTGTTTAAATGATTTGTGTTAACATTACACTTATGGAGCTCTTCTGTTGTGTTTTTACATTAGGAGGACTGGATTTATTCATGTTGTGGTAGGATGTGTTTGCTTTCTCTTTCTGATTTTGGAAACACATAAAAGGACTCATAGTGTAGTTATTTTATTGGCCAGAGTGATCATTAGTCAGTTTTCTGGGTTTTTTCTGCGCTGCTATAGTTACTGGGTAAGGCTCTTGCCACCCCTATAGTGCCTTTTTTAGGCAAGGCTCAAAAGACAAAATCACCACCGTAACAGGTACAAGTATGCAAAATCTGAAGGTAATGCTACTCAATGCTAGAAGTCTAAACCTCAAAATGCACTCTCTCAAGGCACTCCTAAAAACGGAGAACATCGATATCTGTGCAGTAACTGAGACCTGGTTCAAGGCTCCAAACAGCACTCCTGCAATACCAGGCTACAACTCTTACCACACTTTTTGGCCACCAAACCAGGACAGAAACACTAAAGGTGGAGGAGTGTCCATATTCACCAAGGATATTCACACCTCCAGGCTAGTTGCCCAAAACAATGCATCTACAATTCTCCAGGTGCAACTAACACTAGGTAAGACTGTAATCCAAATTGTAGCTTGCTACAGATCCCCCAACATGCCCCAAGATTCTCACTACACTTTTCTAAACATACTGGAAAATATTAAGATACAACCAAACACCCTAATACTGGGTGATTTCAACTACCCTGCTATTAACTGGGAAAACTACCCATGTACCAACACCTTTGCCCAATGGTTCTTGGAATTCATAAATTCAACTAATCCATAGTCCTACCAGTGGCTCCAATATCATGGACCTGGACATTACCAACATGGGAAATCGATGCTCCACACCAGTGGTCACCCCTTCATTGGTTAGGTCTGACCATAAGCTAATCACCTTTGACATCCACATCCCACCCCCACCCCCCAGTAAGGAAACATCCGTAAAAAACTTCTCCAAGGCCAACTTCATGCTACTCAAGTCAGAAGTGACAAACTTCATGACACCCATGCAGATGGGAACTGAAAGTTCGACTGCCAAATCCTACACTAAGGCACTGTATGAGCACATCCACTCTTGCATGAATTGTACCTTCCCAAATTTTATTTATTTTTATTTATTTATTTTACATTTGTTAACCGGGGGTGTCTGACTGAGCCGAAAAGGCCCTTTTTCAGCAGAGGCCCGGGGAGAAAAGCTCCACAAAGAAAAATTACAGACACATTTAGTTATTTAGACATAATCAGTATACACACAAATTACAGGAGACATGTTTTTACAGTGGTATGCGGCACAAACAGTTACAGTGGAGAGAACAATCAAAAAAATATTAATTTTAAAAATAAAGGTAAGTAATAGATTTGTGGTGTACGGCTGAACTTTGGAATGTAGGTAGAATACATACATAGTACACAGGTACAGTACATACATTGTAGATTAGCCAGTGTTTGTGAGTAAGATTGAAAAACTATTATCAATTGCTCTAGATTTAGTATGTATATGTTATCCGCTTTCACTAGCCTGGGGAGCAATCATGGCACTGCCAACTTTGCTTGAGATGTTGCCTGATGAGGTCTTTAAAGGAGGCTTTGGATGATGTGTTTTGAATGCTAGTAGGGACAGAGTTCCATTTTTTAGCCACCAAACTACTATATAGTGCATCTCCAAAGCTATTGTAGCTGTTGGTGACTTCTAGTAGTAGTTTGCTTGATGATCTAAGAGGCCTTTTGGCTGAGTGATGTTGTACTAGGTTTTTGAGGGCAGGACAGTTATTGGGGAGGTAATAGATAGAATGACAGAGGCAGAGCTGATTGTAGGTTAGGAGGTTGGGCAGTTCAAGCCAGTGGAGCTGTCTCAAAGCAGTACAGTGATGAGCTCTATATGAGCAGTTTGCAGCAAAGCGGGCAATTCTGTTATAGCAAGCTTCCATTTTGCTTAGTTCAGTTTTGTTGAGATTAGTCAGAATGGGAGATGCATAGAGTAGGGTGGATAGAAGTTGGGAGCGAGCAATGGCTGATCTTGTGTTGTTGGTAAGAAATGGTTTGATACGGTAGAGTGACCCCAGTTTGGCATGTAATTTTTTAATAGTTAAGTTCAGATGACTATCAAATTTTAGGTGGGAGTCTATGGTTATTCCCAATAGCTTAGCTTGTGCCACTGGAGCAATTGGAGTAGCATTTGTGGAGTAGATAGTGAGTTGACTGTTAGTGTTTTTGTTAGAACTGGTTATAATCATAAGCTGAGTTTTCTTTGGATTGAGGATAAGTTGGGCTTTGGTAAGGTAGTTTTCAACGTCAGAGAATGCTAGTTGAGTTGTTTGCAGGAGGGTGGGAATGTTTTGTGCAGCACAGATGAAGGTAGTGTCATCTGCATACTGAATTATAGATGCATGCTGTGTGGAGGTGTGGAGGTCATTTGTGAAGACTGTGAATAGTAGTGGTCCTAAGATAGAACCCTGTGGGACTCCTATAGTTATGGGCACCTGAGGAGAGAGAGAATTTTCCCATTTCACAGCTTTGTACCTGTCAGTTAAGTAGCTTTGGAACCAGGTAAGAGTGGAATTAGATAGATGATATTGGTTTAGTTTGTTTAGCAGGATTTGGTGTGAGACTGTATCAAATGCTTTGGATATATCCAAAAAAAGAGTTGACAGTTATAGGCCTTCATTTTTGAGATGGTTTACTGTGTCTGTGAAGCAGAGGAGAGCTGTAGTGGTACTATGAGCAGGTCTGAAACCATGCTGAGTAGGTGACAGGATGTTGCAGTCTAGGAGATAGTTTAGCATCTGGGTA
Source organism: Protopterus annectens (assembly GCF_019279795.1). NCBI lineage: Eukaryota > Metazoa > Chordata > Ceratodontiformes > Protopteridae > Protopterus > Protopterus annectens. The sequence continues at coordinate 908,629,641 of NC_056733.1, forward strand.
TGGATGCATTTTTCTAAGATTTTGGCCAGGGGGGAGAGTAAAGCAATGGGTCTGTAGTTATTAAGTTCAGTGGAGGTCCCGCCTTTATGTATGGGTGTAACATAGGATATTTTCCAGAGTTTGGGCACATAGTTTTCAACAATTGATCTGTTTATGAGAGTGGAGACTGGGATAGCAATATCATCTGCTGTAAGTTTTAAGAAATAGCTGGGGAGTAGGTCGGCTGCTGTTGATGAGGTTTTTAGTTTGGAGAGCATGCTTTTGATTGAAGTGGTGGAAACTGTTTTGAGGGTAAAGCTTGTATTAGTGTTATTTGTGTTGGGGGGGATAGTGAGGAAGCAACTGTCCTGTGATACTAAGGATAGAATTGAGTTCACAAAGTGGGAGTTGAATTGTGTTTCGATGGGAACTTTAGTGTCAGGGGTGGTTGGTTTGGGGGTAGCCTTTTGGGTGGATTTTAGTAACTGGTTTACATTTTTCCAAAATTTTTGTGGGTTGTGTTGGTATTTAGTTTGTAATGTTGTGTAGTAGGATTTTTGTCCAGCCTAATGCATTTTTTGCACGGTTGCGCAGTTCTTGGCACTTAGTTAGGCTTTGTGTTTCTTTGTTTTTTATAGCAACGCCAGGCAGTGTCTCTGGACTTGAGGATTTGTTTGGTTTCTTTACTGAGCCAGGGGTTTGTAGAGGTTCTAACCTTGATTTTGCGCAATGGAGCGACAGTGTCTAGGTGTTGTAGAAATGTTTTGTTGAAATATGCTACAGCCTGGTCAAGTGGGAGGGATTTAGGGGGGTCCAGTCACAGTTACACAGTAAAGTGTTGAGGACCTCAGGAGAGAATTTTTTGTGTTTCTAGTGGATATATAGTTAGTGGTTTTGCATATGCTTGTTCTACTACGTATAAAGTATATTATGTTGTGGTCACTTAAGGTGTCTGGGAGACTGCCTGTGTGAGGGTACAATGTGGGGTTGCTAGTTAGGACCCAGTCAAGGATGGATTCCCTTTTAGATTTTTTATCACACCTAGTTGGAATTTGGACTAGCTGCTGATAGCCATGGAGATTTATTAGATTACTTGGTGGTTCTGATATACAGGTGAACCAATCTAGGTTGCAGTCCCCCAGAATAAGGGTTTCTTGTGAGTATGTGGAAGAACACCAGGATAAGAAGTCTTCAAGGCTAGCAGGTGTATTACCAGTTGGAATATAGATCACAATTGTGGTGATTACCTTTTTAGGGTGAAGTTGAAGTTGTGAGATAAGTATGTCCCAATTATTGGGGGAGGGGTAGGAGTTTGGTAATTGACGGATAGTTAAGTTGGAGTTGTAGAGTAAGGCAGTTCCACCCCCTTTACGAAGTGGTCTGTCTTGTCTAATGATATTGTAGCCGGTAGGGAGAACTTCTGAGTTAGCTATGTTTTTATTTAGCCAGGTTTCTGTTAAAGCAACTATGTCTGGGGAGTAGTGTGCTACTGTGGCCTGGAGTTCAGGTATTTTATTTTTGATACTTCTAATATTAATATTTAGCATTAAAAGATGGTTGGTTTTGCTGCTGTTGTTGATTTGCCCAGGGATGAAGAAAGTGGGGGTGTTATGTTCTGACATTTGTGTTGGAGCAGTTTGTGTTGGACAGGATGGATTTGGGCTTGGGTTGGGGTGGATATCCCCACTTATGGTGAGCCTGGAGTTAAAATGGTTATACAGATGTTGGAGTTTGGTGAGGAGTGTGAGAAAGTATTGTGTTTTTGGAGTAGGAATGAGAGCATATGTGTTTAGTTCTGAATTGGTCCGTTATGTAGTTCTTGAATAAGTGTGGGCAGATATTATTATAATGTGTGGTGTCTGTGTATGAGAGTGCATAATGCAGTGTTGTGCTACTAAGTTTAGGGATATTGCTAGAGTGATAACTTGTGGTGTTGTAAAGAATTATGAGAAGACAGACTAGATTTAGTTGTGTGATAGTCATGGTTATAAAGTTTATGTTGTTTCTAGGTGGGGGTCTGAATAGGAATTATAGGGTTGCACTATATGTGGATGGGGAAGTAGTGTGGGTGATGCAAAAAATGCCTAGTGGGAATGAGAGTGATTGGGAGTATTTTGTGTGGAGCAAGTTGGTGTGGTTTAATGTGATATGACTTGAGGAGCTGTGATTGGTGGAGGTGATGTGAGGGTGAGCTGTGGGTGTGGCTATGATTACTATAAATGTAGAGGTAGTGGGGGCGGGAGGAAATAGGGGGCAGGGCAGGGGAGCTGAGAGAGCCCGAGAGTTAGCGAGGGTGAACGGAGTGGGGCAGAGCCAGAGCCAACCAAGGCAAGAGAAAAAAAAGTATTACTTTACAAATCTGAACACTTTTAAAACAAATTCCTGAGATCTAATGGCTTACCGGCTAGCAGAATGTAATTTGTAATTGCTGAAGAGCACTTGTGTCCTGAAATAGAACCAAGATGCTCTCCTCCAAAAAAAGGAAGCCAGTCTGGTAGTCCCCTGTCATAAACAAACTATACAACAGAAGGAAGAAACTGTTGCAGAAAAGAGGAAAATCCCAGGATGCAAAAAAACTCCCTTACCAGCTTCAGTAAGAAGCTGAGATCCCTCATAAAATCCTCCAAAGCTAGTTACAAAAATAAAATTGCCAACGATTCAAAAGAGAGCCACAAGGCATTCTATAGCTATGTCAAGAATCTAAATGGCAATGCTCAGATCTGCTCTGAGCTACAACAGAATGGCATTAAATATACTGATCCCAAGGACATTGCCAATATCCTAGCAGATCGATTCAGTGCCAACTTCACCCCCCCTCACCCCCCCTCACGCCCTAAAGGGCCCATCTCAATACAGAAAGATTGCTAAATTCTGGTAATCATGGCCACACAGGTAAAAAATGCACTCTCCAAATCTAAGAATACAGCATCGATGGAACCAGACGACATCCCGGGCTGTGTACTACATGAACTACAAAATGAACTGGCACCTCACCTAAATGTCATGTTTAATCATAGCCTCACCTCAGGCTTCATGCCCACTGAGTTGCACACAGCTACAGTTATTCCACTCCACAAGGTGGGATCCACCTTGGATCCTGGGAACTACCATCCCATCACTCTGACGAGCCTGATCTGCAAGACCATGGAATGTATTATCATGGAACCTATAAACAAAGACAATGGCAACCTTCAAACACTGGACCCCACCCAGTCTGTGTTTGTGAAGAGCCGATCGTGTCTCTTGAACCTGATTGACTTCTTCAAATCAGTCTCTAGAGCTGTGGATGAGAATAAGGCACTCCACACAGTCTATCTGGACCTCGCCAAAGCCTTCAACACCATCCCCCACTCTGGAATCATAGATAAACTTACTAAGCTGGGCATAAATCCTTACGTCACTCAATGGGTTGCCAACTGGCTTACTGACAGAACCCACACTGTAAAAGTAGCCAACTCCAAATCTAGCTCCACACAAGTGACAAGTGGAGTACGTCAGGGTTCAGTCCTGGGACTGCTCTTGTTTGGCATCTACTTCTCCGAAGTACAGGCCAGCACTAAGGGACTCTGGCTAACAAAGTTCACAAATGACTGCAAACTGGGAGCCATTATTGAATCTCCAAATGATGTGGATACTCTACAAAAGGGCCTTACAGAAACAGATGCTTGGTGCCAGAGCCATGGGCTCAAGCTCAATGCCAAGAAGTGTATAGTTATCCCCTTTGGGAAAAAAACATGTACCCATGAATTACCACATAGGTGGCAGTACACTAAACACCAAAAGTGTGATGACAGACTTAGGGACACAGGTGGACATTGGTCTCACCTTCGATAACCACATCGCCACAACAGTCAGGAAATCCTTCTATGTGGCACACCTCATCACTAAGGGCTTTTCATTCAGAAAAAAGGAGGTCATTGTCCCACTGTACTCATCCCTCATTTGACCCATCCTAGAGTACAACTCCCCGTTTGGTATTTACCTCACAAGACATCTGCAACAACTGGAAAGGCCACAGAAACACCTCACTAAAAGAATCACAGGCCTAAAGCAGATGCCCTATGCTGACTGACTAAAAAACTCCAGCTATACTCTGTTGCATACTGTCTACTCAGAGGCAATATCTGCTTAACATACAAGGCCATGTCAAACCAAAGCTGTTGGACATGCTACACTTAAAGAAATCCCAATCCATCAGAGCCACATGCTTCAGGGACCTAAACCTTGTCATCACAATAAACAAAACATGCTGGAGGGATAGGTTCCTGACCCAGAGACTCCCCATACTCTGGAATAGACTGCCCATACATGTCAAGCAGAGCGCCTCCTTGGCCGTCTTCAAAAGGAACCTTGATGACTGGATGGGAGATGGGAAATTTATCCTGGGGGTCACGTCATTCGCCCTGCTAGACAGGGGTCCAGGGAAGTAAATATTGTGGGAAGAAATAGCCAGGGAATTGTTATGGCTAGGCTTGTATAGGCCCTAGGGCCAACAGCCTAGTACCAACCTATGAACCTAAAAAGCTGCACTCCCTTCAAGCCCTCCTTACACTTGAGACTATAGACATCTGTTCAGTTACTGAGACATGGTTTAAAGAGACAGACAGTCCCCTAGCAATCTGTTCAGTTATTGAGACATGGTTTAAAGTGGCAGAGAGTACCCTAGCAATCTGTTCAGTTACTGAGACGTGGTTTAAAGTGGCAGAGAGCACCCTAGCAATCTGTTCAGTTACTGAGACATGGTTTAAAGTGGTAGCGAGTACCCTAGCAATCTGTTCAGTTACTGAGATGTGGTTTAAAGCAGCAGAGAGTACCCTAGCAATCTGTTCAGTTACTGAGACATGGTTTAAAGTGGCAGAGAGTACCCTAGCAATCTGTTCAGTTACTGAGACATGGTTTAATGTGGCATAGAGTACCATAGCAATCTGTTCAGTTACTGAGACATGGTTTAAAGTAGCAGAGAGTACCCTAGCAATCGGTGCAGTTACTGAGACATGGTTTAAAGTGGCAGAAAGTACCCTAACAATCTGTTCAGTTACTGAGATATGGTTTAAAGTGACAGAGTACCCTAGCACAGTTACTGAGACATGGTTTAAAGCAGCAGATAGTACCCTAGCAATCTGTTCAGTTACTGAGACATGGTTTAAAGCTGCAGAGAGTACTCCAGCAATCTATTCAGTTACTGAGACGTGGTTTAAAGCGGCAGAGAGTACCCTAGCAATCTGTTCAGTTACTGAGACGTGGTTTAAAGCGGCAGAGAGTACCCTAGCAATCTGTTCAGTTACTGAGACATGGTTTAAAGCGGCAGAGAGTACCCTAGCAATCTGTTCAGTTACTGAGACGTGGTTTAAAGCGGCAGAGAGTACCCTAGCAATCTGTTCAGTTACTGAGACATGGTTTAAAGTGGCAGAGAGTACCCTAGCGATCTGTTTAGTTACTGAGACATGGTTTAAAGTGGCAGAGAGTACCCTAGCGATCTGTTTAGTTACTGAGACATGGTTTAAAGTGGCAGAGAGTATTCCATAAGGTGTCAGTGCCTTCCACACATCTAGACCAGTAGCTGCACAGACAAGGGCAAAAGGTGGAGGTGTCTCATTATACATCAGTAACAAGCATACCTCTAGGATGGTCAAACAGGATGATGTGCTGGACTTCTTCCATGTGTAGATCACCACAGACAAAATTCTGTACCATATCCTAGCCAGCTATAAGTCACCTTCCATGTCCCAAGAAGCTCACAATGCATACTTGGACCTACTAGAGGCACTTAACATAAACCTAACACCCTATTCATGGGAGACTTGAATTACCCCTTTATAGATTGGGAATACTACACAACCTCAAATCTGCAGATTCCTGTTCTTTGTAAATACAAACACCTTTGAGCAATTAGTGAATACGCTCACTAGAGGCTCCCTCCAACATACTGGACCTTGTACTGACGAATATAGGAAAGTGATTTACTATCAAAATTACAAGTACAGGTTAGACAAAAATCGGAATGTCGAACAACAGTTAGATGATTCCCGTTTCATCTAACCTGCACCAGTGCGAGTGTTCAGTTTTGCGAATGCCACAGTGCATTCGCACACCTGTCATTGGCACTATGAATACAGATCGTGGTACAGTGGGGATCATGAAATTACCATTTTCTCCACTGTAGTGTGAACTCGGAGTTAGAATATATTTGCAGGGGGTGTGGGGTGCAGGGGACTTGCCCCCCCTGCAAAAATGGGCATTTCTGTGTTGTGCAGCATGTATGTACTGCTTACAAGTTCAACTTCTGGTGGTGTTGAGTAAGCTGCAGGGGATGGCATATGTCGATTAATATCAATTGTTCAAATCCGGCATTATATTCAACATAGTGCCTGTGTTCCTGTACTGATTTTCGGATATATGATTTGCGCAAATGACTGGATTTTATTCCAGTGTTCACAGTTTTGATAGTAAACCTAGGAAAATGCTGCATCTCCCACAAATGTCTCATCCCCCTTGATAAGGTCTGGCTATAAAGCCGTGTCCTTCGAAATCAAAATCCACTCTGTAATCCCAGTCATGTGTGGAGCAGTTAGGGACTATTCCAAGGCAAATAAACTTTTATTAAGTGATGGTTCATCAAAATTCAATGTCTCTCCAAACCCCTAGAACACAGCAGCCTACACTGAATTGTTCTCAGAAAGTCTGTACAACCACACCAATGGCTGCACAGATGCTGCTGTAGCTACCAGAAGCCCAGAACTAGCCCCAGAAACAAACTGCCATGGTGGCATCCCCAATTAAATAGTATATACAACAGAAGGAAAACAATTATGTCAAAAATCAGAAAGGGTAATTCCCATAAAAATGCTCTCTTTAAATTAAATAGGCAACTAAGAGGGTTAATTAGGACAAACAATGCCAACTTTGAGGTTAAGATAGGTAAGGGATGACCATAAGGCCTTCTTCAATAATGTTAGAAACCTCAAGGGCAGCACATAGCAGTGTGCTGAACTGGTGGTTAATGGTGCCACAGTCACCAAGCCTGGTAGTATAATGAACCTGTTAATGGACAAATTGAGTTCCAGATTTACCCCCCTCCTTACACCCAACCATCACACAAGAAATGCCCTCAAATATAACCCTTCCAACTATAAGGAGGAGCATGTACTGGATGCCCTCACTAAAACCAAGAACACAATCGCAGTGGCCCCAATAACATCCTGCGATGTCTTCTGAACAGCCTAAAATACAGTTTATCAGCAACTCTGCAGTCACTACTTAATTGCAGTCTTAAAACAGGCTTTGTACCATGAGAATGGAGGAATGCAATGGTCATCCCCCTTCATACGGGAACAACTTCAACAGCTCCTGGAAATTACAGACCCATTAGTCTGGCTTGTCTTATTTGAAAAGCCATGAAAGACTTACCATGAAAATTACCAGCAAGGACATAGGAGACCTCCAGACACTGGATCCATCCCAGCTTGGCTTTGTCAAAGGAAGGTCTTACTTACTGAACCTGGTGGGCATTTTGAAAAGGTCATAAGGCAATGGATGAGGGGGAAAATAGTATATACTTCCTACCGAGATTTGGCTAAAGCATTTGATACGATACCCCACTTGGGCATTCTCAACAAATGTACAGAACTAGACATAAACTCCTTTATAATACGCTGGATAACTAGCCGACTCACAGATATGATCCAAGAGATTAAGAGCAGTGAGGCCACCTCCACAATGAGGCCAGTCACCAGTGGAATCCCTCAGGCCCTGTGCTGAGCCCTCTCTTCTTTGGCTTCTACTTCTCGGATATCAAAGTCAATGTCAAAGGTCACTGGCTAACAAAATTCACAGATGATTGCAAAATAGGAGCAATATTGAATCCCCCAAGATGAGAACACCCTTCAGGAAGGTCTAACACAGACAAATGATTGGTGCCAAAGCCATGGCTTAAAACTCATTCTCAAGAAATGCATTATTATAGTACGTTTTGGGAAGTTGGCCTCCCCAGGTAATTACGTCATCAATAAAACACCCCTAAATGTTGATTCACTAGCCAAGGATCTGGGGACTCATGTAGATAGTTAACTAGCCTTTGACAAATATGTGTCCAAGGTAGCAAGAAAATCCTTCTGTGTTGCTCAGCTTATAAATAAGGGCATGGCACCTGGGTCCATTGAGGTCATCATACCACTGTACTTAGCCATCATTCGATCCATCATAGAGTATAATGCCCTCTTCGATATGTACCTGACCAGACACATGCAGCAACTTTAACATCCACAAAGGCTACTTACAAAAAGAATACAGAGAGTAAACACAATGTCCTACATTGATTGCCTCAAAGTCCTTTCTCTTAATTTGATATCATACAGCCTTCTAAGAGGCCATCTTTGCCTGGCATACAAGGCATCCCTAGACCCTGTTTTGATGAACCTTTTGCACATCTGCAAAACAAGCAGTATCAGAACTACTAGATTAAAAGACCTAAACTTTCCTTGTGACATAAATAGGACATGCTGGAGAGACAGATATGTTTCTCAGAGAATTGACATTCTCTGGCAAAGGCTCCCCACCTATGTGAAGTAGAGTACACCCTTAACATTATTTAAGCGCAACTTGGACCAATGGATGGGTAATTAGAAATTCACCCCGGTCTGGTGCCTATGTCTCTGATGGATGGAGGCAGTCAGTAAATCACCCCCTATATAAATCAGATTTCTGGGTCACATTTGTTTTGCGCAGCTAAACTTATATGGGCCCTAGTGGATGTTAGTCTAGTATACACCTATGAACTTAATAGCTATCAAGATAAGCTAATGTAAACAGTACTGCACTACTGAATACAGAATTATTTATTGTTCATATGCTGAAATGTGAAAAAGAGGCTATCACAATATTACTGTACCACTGTCATATTACTTAAGAAGGAGTATTTCACTGTATATCTCTTTGTAAATCATACCTCTCAACCTCTTAGCACAAGAAATTGTATTTATTTATTTATTTTACATTTGTTGACCGGGATAGTCCGACTGAATACTTGTCCATTTTCTGCGGAGGACCGGGGAAAAAAGCTCCATACATACAGAAAAACAGTTACATTAAACAAGTTATTAATTTATTATTTATTTATTTTACATTTGTTGACCAGGATTGTCCGACTGAGTTGAAGAACCCTTTTTCAGTGGAGGCCCGCGGAGAAAAGCTCCAACAAATTATGCAATTTTCATTATAAATTAGCATTAAACAGCAATGTTACAGGATTATTACAAGGCATTAAGTAGCAATACAATGTTATACAGTGTCAATAATCAGGAGTATAGCAAAACTATTTCAAGATACATAAAAAGAAATACGTCATTAAACAAGTTAAAGCACTGTTACATGGGATATAATACATAGGATAAAAGTCATTCATTCAGTCATATATAAATCTGATATGTTATAGAGTAATAATTAGGAAGCAATGTAGGGGTGGCCAGAAGACCTCTTTAGCACGTTTATATTTCCAGAGTTAGTCAGGATTAGAACAAGGACACAGCCACTGCCTTTTAAAGTACTGTTTTAGATTTTTTTGAATTGGGTTAGAACGGGTTCTGAAGTAAGCTCAGCAGGAAGTGAGTTCCATATTTTGCCAGCAGAGTTGGCATATAGAGAGTCTCCAGATGAGTTGTTGCTTTTGAGGGTTTGGACTAGTAATTTGCTGGATGAGCAAAGTGTCTTGAGGTTGCTGTAAGGGGTGATCATTTTTGTAAGTACAGGTGCGTTTTCAGGTTGGTAGAGAATTTTTATGTGCTACTATTAGCTGATTTTACTGAAGTTGGATAGGCAATTCTAGCCACCCTAGATTCTTTAAGTTCAGGCAGTGGTGTGTTCTGTATGCTGCTCCAGTGGCAAATATAGCAGTATGATTAAAGCAGCTAGAGAGTTTATTAAGGTCAGACGTACTCAAGTTTGTGAACAGAGGGGATGCATAAAGGAGGGTGGAAAGTAGATGCGTACGGGCAATTACAGTCCTAGTTAGTGAAGTGAGGAAAGGTTTGATCTTGTGTAGTGAGCCAAGTTTTTTATTAACTTTTTTAATAGTTTAATTGATATGCATATCAAACCTGAGGTTATTATCAACTGTCACACCTAAGAGTTTGGTACAGGGATCTGGGACAATGACCATGCCATTGTTAGATTTTATAGTAAAGGCTGGAGCGGAGGCTTTATGAATGGGGGAGAAAAGCAGTAGCTTTGTTTTGTTAGGATTTAATAGGAGACATCGATTACAGAGCCAATTTTCGACAGTATTAAAAACATTTTGGGATAGAGTCTGCAGACTTAAAGGGGAGGTGGCAGTGCAAATCAAAGTGGAGTCATCTGCATATTGAATGCAGGTGGCTGTTGGGATGCCTATGTACAGGTTATTAATAGAAAATAATAGGGGCCCTAATATAGAGCCCTGAGGGACCCCAAGGGTGATAGGAAGAAGAGAAGATAGTTTTTTCTGCCATAGTACAGCCTGTTGTCTACCACTCAGATAAGATTTGAACCGTTGGATAGCCTGGACATCTAGGGGAATAGTTTTAAGTGTGTGTATGAGTAATTGGTGGTTGACCATGTTGAAGGCTTTGGAGAGATCAAGAAAGAGGGCAGAAGAAAGCTTATTGTTGTTTCAATTTTGATTAATAACATTGGAGAAGGAGAGGAGGGCCATGGTTGTACTGTGGAATGGTCTGAAACCATGCTGTGAGTTAGCCAGGAGATTGTACTGAATGAGATGGCTCAGGAGTTGTTTATGGATGCACTTCTCCATAATTTTAGCCAGGGGTGACAAAATAGCTATAGGTCTGTAATTTGACAGTTCAGTGGAACTTCCCTCTTTGTGGAGTGGAATAACATGGGATGTCTTCCAGATAGAGGGGATAGTGGCTTCTGATATAGTTTTATTGATCAGGATAGAGATTGGGTATGCTATGGCATCTGCAGCTTTTTGTAGATACACAGCTAGGAGGAGATCCGCTGCAAGGGTGGTAGGTTTTAGTTTCTTGATTAGGGCACGGATAAGTGATGTGGAAACTGGTTGAAAGTTAAAGGGGAGTTGCTAACTAGGTGCAGCGGCATTAGGACTTGGGCAACTGAGATAGTTGGTTAGCTAGTGACTGGATAGTTTCTGTGAAGAAACTATTAAAGGAATTGGCAACATCTTCCGAAGGTTTTTGGATGGTAGCTGAGGGGGTAGGAGTTGTGCATTGCTCTGGGTGAATAAGTTTATTTATGCCTATCCAAAACTTTTCCGGATTGTTTTGATGTTTTTGTTGTAAATGGCAGTAAAAGTTTTTATCTAGAATGGTAGATTTTTTTAGTGCTTACCCTTAGTTGTCTAAATCTAAGTTGATCTAAGGGGGGTTTTGTGGTACGCCAAGTGGGCAGTAAAAGTTTTTATCTAGAATGGTAGATTTTTTTAGTGCTGTTCCTTAGTTGTCTAAATCTAAGTTGATCTAAGGGGGGTTTTGTGGTACGCCAAGTGGTCCAAGCTTTGTTTCTAAGTAAGATCATTTGTCTGGTTTCTTTTGAAAGCCATGGATGAACCTTTGCTTTAGTTCTTATAGAATGTGCAGGTGTATGGGTATCAGGAATGGCTAGGAATTTGGTGTTGAAATATAATACAGCTTCTTCAAGTGGTAGATGTTTTAGGGCTGCCCAATTACATGCTTTGAGTTCATTTTGGAAATTAGTGGGGTTACAGTTTTTGTTGATTCTAATTGTTTTGTAAGTAGGTTGGTGGGGGATGTCAGTCTTACACCTGATTATATAGGTAAGAAAATGGTCCCTTATGTCTTCAGGTCGGGTACCGGCCCTATACATGTGGGAATGGCTATTAATGAGTATCCAATCTACGATACTATCTTTGTTGTTAGGTTTACTAATCCTAGTAGGGGAGGATATGATCTGAGTAAATCCGTACAAATTTGGCAAAGCCTAAAATAATGGGGGGAAAAAGGCCCAAAAATAGGAGCAAATTTTTAATATTGCTCTTATAAATTTAGAAAGTTGCTCGAGTAACAGGATTTGTGTTCACATTCATTTTCTGAAGTATATGAAGTCTGAAACAAAGACATATGTAATTATTTAGTAATTTCAATCCTCAGTGATTTTCTAGACAAACACAAATTTTATGAGAAACAGACTAAAAATATGAGGCAAAAATCTGGACATTCTGCAAAAATCTGGACAGTTCAGACTGATTCTGTGTGTGCTGAAGTTCTTTTTTTTAATTACTAAAGGTTGTTTTTTCATAAAAAAAAACAAAACAAAATAAAGACATTTTACACATACTGTTTTACATATAGCATGCTACTGCAGAGAACATAAAGGAACTACGGAGAATCTCCCCATTAAGAGAAGGGCAGCAAGTTTATACCTTGGAAGGTGCTCACTCTGTGAAGCCTTTGCAACATTGCGGAAGGGTACAGATTTTTGGAATGTGTCTCACAAAGAGTTTATTTCTTCTTGCCAAGCATGACCTATGAATGGCATGTTAGCCTTATGTAACAATGTCCCCTACACAGATGTATTGCGTCTCTGCTCAGTGGGCTGCGAAGCATTATTTTTGTGTATGAGTGTGCATGTGCGCCTGCATTGTACTGAAATATCCATATGGATGTGTTAAATAAGCATTCCAGAACAGCACTCATTTACAAGGAGGTCTTGTTTCTGTAAGGCAGCAGTAGAAGATTTCAAGGATGATAAGATATTAAAAAAATGTGATTTGCAGGATGTCAAAGAAAAATGAATGCTGACAGCTACAGTTAAGGTAGGACTTCAGAGTCCAAAGCCCATTTACAGAAACAGAGGAAATGTGTGGGTGCTTGATTATCATGGTTATCCATTCAATCAGCATTTCAATTATTTGTAAATGAACATGAGAACTTGGGACAGGAATGGTTACTTGGGTAAGTACTGGTACTGAGGCTTGAAGGTTAAGGTTTCTGCCTCACAGCTGATCTGATTATTGTCTGTGTGGAATGTGCAAATCTCCACTTTGGTTTTTCTTCTGCCTCTCCACACAATGCAAGCAGAATTGGCTACTTTTAAACTGCCTACCTATATGTATATGTATGTGTGATACATTTAAGCATGCCCTTGACGTTGAATATGGTCCAAAATAGACCAGATCACTAATTCATTTAGGGAAATAAAAGTGAAATTCTGCAGTTATCACTCTGTGGCTGAGTGTATATGCTTTAAGGTAAGTAAAAACCACTTCTGTTTACATCTAACACAAGTTTTGCATTGCCTTGACTGTCAGTGAAGTTTGATCTGAGGTCATGCTTGAGAAATGCATCTAATTAGTGAATGATTTATTGACCCATGTTTTGCACATTTGATTTTGAATGATTCACCAGTAAATAACACTTGAATGCAGTATTTAACAGCAGCATCAGGATTCCACAGTGGCCAGCTGCATCAAACTGTAAGAGTTCAGTTTTTGGGGGCTGTGACATATAAGAAGCAAACATTTTCAGCTTCACTGGTACGACATGGTATAAAAAGATGCAGACTCTGGAACGTTCCATGAAGTATAAGCACTCACTTCACAGCTGACTCATGCGTCTGAATATCATTATTAATATTATTATTACTACAGTTGTCACAATTTGACAGCTACATCCTGGTGACAGCACTGAGCCTGGAAGCCCCTTATGAGTAACTGACGTACACATACCTGTCCTATTTTGGTAACAAGACAGAAACTGAGGACTCATAAAATGTTATGTGCCTTCAGCACTGGTGAATCACATAAGCAAGACAAATTCAGTGATAAGTCTGATTAGAAGGGAATAGCTAGTCTAATCAGTTATCATCATGAAAATGTCAAACAGGTTCTTCAAACAGGATGCATTTTAAAATATGTTTTATATGTACAAGCTTCTGTCTCTGCAGACTTGGTTGGGATTATGAGCCCTACTGGAAATAGCCTTTTTTGTTAAAAACTCAGTCATAAAAGGTGAAACAGGTAAATAAATACATAATAAATAAATACATAAAGAAATACAAAATAATATATATAATATATTTATAGTATAATGCAAATGTTAGCTATAATAGCATAGAATGTAATTTCTGGTGAACTGCATGTCTTGTATTTTTTTTTGTATAATTTCTTGTATAAGTTTTGTATAATTTCTGTATATGGAGCTT
>NC_056733.1:908648791-908661291 GCF_019279795.1 Protopterus annectens
ACTCCGGCACCAGTTCTCCGTTTCTGTGAGGCCTTTTTGTAGGATGTGTGTGTCTGCTGGTGTATCGACTATAGCGCCTAGTTTGCAGTCATCTGCGAACTTTGTCAGCCACAGCCCTCCCATGTTTGCTTTAACATCTGAGAAATAAATGCCGAACAAGAGGGGTCCCAGGACAGATCCCTGTGGGACACCACTTGTGACTGGCTTTAAGTCTGACATTGCTCCAGCGATTTTAACTTTATGGGTTCTGTCCTTTAGCCAGTTTGCCACCCATCTAGTGACATAAGGGTTTACTTTTAAGCTGTTGAGCTTATCTATGATGCCTGAGTGGGATATTGTGTCGAAGGCCTTAGCCAAGTCCAGGTATGCTGTATGGACTGCTTTGCCCTCATCAATGGCTCTAGTGACTGTTTCGAAAAAGTCAACCAGGTTTAAAAGGCAGGATCTGCCCTTTATAAAGCCGAACTGGGTGGGGTCAAGTATCTGTAGATCCCCTATGTCTCTGTTTATGAGTTCCATAATGATTCTTTCCATAGCTTTGCAGACCAGGCTGGTTAAGCTTATGGGGCGGTAGTTTCCAGGGTCTGTAGAGGCACCCCCCTTGTGGAGTGGGACCACTGTTGCTGTACGCCAGTGTTCAGGTACATATCCCGAAGTAAGGCTAAGGTTAAATAGCATTTTTATGTGTGGGTTTAGCTCCTCCTGGTAACACCTCACAGTCTATTATTCAAACATCCACTGGTAACACTTCACACAGTTGTACTATGTATACCTTAAGGCCGCATGATTAATATAGATGAACTGGAGTATCATACAGGTTATCAAGTGCACAGGTTGTCAAATAGCATTTCTGGTGTCAAAATTGGTCAGATGCACTACTGGGTTCGTGTAGGATTAAATGAATTGTGCAACATTGAATGTGGCTTTCTGTGTGGTCACAGGTGTGGGCGGGAGCGGGGAATTTCACATGTGGTAAGTGGAACTGTGAACTAATGTCAAAACATTTGGATATAATGAAAGTCTTGTCATTGGGGAGGATGTGTGAGTGCCTGTGATCAGGGTGTGGCCTAGGGATGGGGATAGATAAGTGTGTTTGTGTGTCTCGTTTAGTGATACTGTTAGGGACAGGGTGTTTGGTAACTTAATGTGTAGGGTTGGGAATGGGGGCAGTGTTAGAATTACAGTTAGTATACATGAGTAAGGTTGTGCAGAGGGGCACTTTAGAGGGGGATGCAGTGTGCCAGGCTTACATTCTCAACTTCCTTCTTGAAGGGAAGAAACATGTAAGTATTAAGTGGGAGCCTACCCTCATAATAAGCTTATAGGGAGAACATGATTGGATTACACCACTGGTTATCTAGCTGGTATTCATTGTATGCATGAAAACAGATTAGTGGCACAATATCCTGCTTTGTTGGTGATGGTTTGTACCACTCTGCTCAAGAAGCACACATTTTAAATAGTAAATGTTCAGCTCCAAGTGATTTTTAATGCAAGGTGAAAGTGATGGACATCCAGACAGATATGTAAAGGATCAAGCATTCTGATGACATCTATCTTAGTGCCAAGCCTAAGCAGTAACATCTGTGTCCAGGAGGCTTTCCCGCACCTAAGGGGCTTGGTGGTGTGCATCATCACTGAAACACGGTTCAAAGATCTGACGAAAACTCCCCATGTTCCAGGGTTTAATGCCTACTATTCACTCAGATCTGATGGAAAAGGTAGTGCACTGTTTGTTTTCACTGACAAAAATCTAAACACCACACAACTCTGCATACAGACCAAGGGAAAGTTATTAGGTGTTAGGGGTAATCACAAATAATATTAAATGCCTTATAGCTGAAATGTTACAGAATATACCTACAAAGACCATGAAGATAATCTTACAAACCTTTATTAACTAATTATCAAACTTAATCCGTTAATTTTTGGGAATAACAATTACCCCAGAATCAACAGGGACAGTAATGCCACAATGCCTCTTTGATACAAATTCCTTAGAGCATTTAGTAAAAGTCCCGGTGGAGAAAATAATATACTAAATGTCACATTAACATGCTGTCACCCTGTTCTGTCTCACTTGTCTTTCCCTCTTTAATCACATCAGACCATGAGACAGCTGTATCACATGTAGGAAGCAAATTCTGCCTTGCATGTAATGCATGCATTTTCAGAGATTTCATAAATACTGACAGCAACAAGCTAAATTAGGGCCTTACCAGCACACATTCGTATTATGCTTTACACAAACCCAATATGGCACCAAGTAGCCTAGCTATGAACTATTTTACAATACTTGTAACAGCTATATTACTAAAAAGTCCTCTTTGATACAAACTTCGGGGTGATCAAGAACAGACCAGATTAGTGTAATTATAAAAATTATAATAATTATAAAATCAAAAAACTGTATGAATAGGTAATGACTAAACCCCCACTATAAAGCATTTTCCTCAACTAGTGCAAAACAATGATTAATCTAGCCAAAAAAAGATTCTTCAGACATAATTAACAAAGTAAAAGGCTCATATGAACTCCAGCTCACATAAAGAGTGAAGTACCATAAGGCTTTTTACAGCTAATTAAGGAAAACTAGAGGTAAATCTGATGACTGCAGTACCTTTGGGATGAATGAGACAGTATACTGTGAACTCCAAAATATCACTAACATCCATGTAAGTAAATTCAGTTCAAATTTTAGTAAATCAGTGCACACAGTATACCTGTTACAGAGCCTAGAGTGAGAGCTTCTGCCCAGAATGCCTAGAGCATCAGATCTATGAGTGAAAACAATATCCTTAGGTGATTTATCTCCATTGCTAAACAAATCCTCATAGCTCACTGTGTATCTTACTGGAGAAGGCTTCACCACTGGCTTCATTCCTACAATCCTCATAGCTCACTGTGTATCTTACTGGAGAAGGCTTCACCACTTGTTTCATTCCTACAATCCTCATAGCTCACTGTGTATCTTACTGGAGAAGGCTTCACCATTGGTTTCATTCCTACAATCCTCACAGCTCACTGTGTATCTTACTGGAGAAGGCTTCACCACTGGTTTCATTCCTACAATCCTCATAGCTCACTGTGTATCTTACTGGAGAAGGCTTCACCACTGGTTTCATTCCTACAATCCTCATAGCTCACTGCGTATCTTACTGGAGGAGGCTTCACCACTGGCTTCATTCCTACAATCCTCATAGCTCACTGTGTATCTTACTGGAGAAGGCTTCACCACTGGTTTCATTCCTACAATCCTCATAGCTCACTGTGTATCTTACTGGAGAAGACTTCACCACTGGTTTCATTCCTACAATCCTCATAGCTCACTGTGTATCTTACTGGAGAAGGCTGCACCACTGGTTTCATTCCTACAATCCTCATAGCTCACTGTGTATCTTACTGGAGAAGGCTGCACCACTGGTTTCATTCCTACAATCCTCATAGCTCACTGCGTATCTTACTGGAGAAGGCTTCACCACTGGTTTCATTCCTACAATCCTCATAGCTCACTGTGCATCTTACTGGAGAAGGCTTCACCACTGGTTTCATTCCTACAATCCTCATAGCTCACTGTTTATCTTACTGGAGAAAGCTTCACCACTGGTTTCATCCTTATAATCCTTATAACTCACTGCGTATCTTACTGGAGAAGGCTTCACCACTGGTTTCATTTCTACAATCCTCATAGCTCACTGCGTATCTTACTGGAGAAGGCTTCACCACTGGCTTCATTCCTACAATCCTCATAGCTCACTGCGTATCTTACTGGAGAAGGCTTCACCACTGGCTTCATTCCTACAATCCTCATAGCTCACAGCATATCTTACTGGAGAAGGCTTCACCACTGGCTTCATTCCTACAATTCTCATAGCTCACTGTGTATCTTACTGGAGATGGCTTCACCACTGGTTTCATTCCTACAATCCTCATAGCTCACTGTGTATCTTACTGGAGAAGGCTTCACCACTGGTTTCATTCCTACAATCCTCATAGCTCACTGCGTATCTTACTGGAGAAGGCTTCACCACTGGTTTCATTCCTACAATCCTCATAGCTCACTGCGTATCTTACTGGAGAAGGCTTCACCACTGGCTTCATTCCTACAATCCTCATAGCTCACTGTGTATCTTACTGGAGAAGGCTTCACCACTGGTTTCATTCCTACAATCCTCATAGCTCACTGTGTATCTTACTGGAGAAGGCTTCACCACTGGTTTCATTCCTACAATCCTCATAGCTCACTGTGTATCCTACTGGAGAAGGCTTCACTACTGGTTTCATTTCTACAGTCCTCATAGCTCACTGTGTATCTTACTGGAGAAGGCTTCACCACTGGTTTCATTCCTACAATCCTCATAGCTCACTGTGTATCTTACTGGAGAAGGCTTCACCACTGGCTTTATTCCTACAATCCTCATAGCTCACTGCGTATCTTACTGGAGAAGGCTTCACCACTGGCTTAAATCCTACAATCCTCATAGCTCACTGCGTAACTGACTGGAGAAGGCTTCACCACTGGTTTCATTCCTACAATCCTCATAGCTCACTGCGTATCTTCCTGCAGAAGGCTTCACCACTGGTTTCATTCCTACCGCTTTGCAGCAGGCCACAGTAATTTCTATCCACAAGGATAGAGCCTATTGGTCAGGGAAACTGTAGAGCCATTAACTTTGTCATTTACAAGGTTATGGAGAGGATAGTTATGAAACTAATTCTGAAGGGGGTTGTTATAATGGTTAAGTTATTTACCTCACCTACACAAAGTACAGGGTTTGATTCTCACCTTTGAAAGTGAAATTAGCTGGGCTTAAAATGGCCCACAATGGCAGGTAGCCTAGGACTTAACTATGAACCCATAAAGATACTGGAATGCATTACTTCTAGACATGCATTGCTATACATCTTGTAGGAGGAGACCACTCCTACTGAATCAGGTCACCCTTTAAGGAAGTTGCAGCTGCTATACATGGAGGCAACCCACCAGGTTCTTTACAAAGAATTCAAAATCATCCCACAAATAAGAATAATAAATAAATATAAATAACTCAGAGTTAATACTGGATAGCTGAATGGCTCTCTGGAAGGCCACTACTAACAAGAGTAGGTGACCAAATGTCCACACTAATAGAAGCCACCACCTTTGTCCTCTACTTTTTGATATCTTTGTTCAGATGCCTGGGATGAAACTAGCACCTTTTGGATGAGCATGTCTGAAGATGGTTATAAACATGATACATTTGCCTTCTCCCCTAGTGATACATGCATACTTCAGCTGAGACTAGCTGTGACCCACCCCTGGATTAAAAAAATGTCCTCTTAATATCAGTAAAGACAGCTTACTTTAGAACTGAAAAGGATGTGTAGAAAGATAGAAAATGAGTGTCCCTCCCCTCCTTTGGAAGAAAGGAAATTACCATCTTCCTCCATGAATCAGGTATTCAGAAGTACATGACCTCATTCATAATTAGCAGTACAGAAGAGAGAGCATGATCTCCTTCCATCCTTCAAACTTACAAAGGGTCACCATCTGTCCATAGAAACTTGTCCTTTGTCTGGGCACCTAAGATCACTCTCAGCTCATCTAGGAAATAGGATACATAAGGTTTTGGGCTGGTGTCACTTCTCAAGAAGGTAGATTAGAAGAAATTAATAGAGACTGGACTTCACAAGTCCATTCATTATTATTAGCATCCAATGAATATAAGTTTGCGTAAGTTTGGAGTGACCCAGGGTTCCATCTTGACTTCCTTGTTGTTCACTGTATACGTGTGGAGAAAGAGATTTGTTAATAGCAATATATTGATGAGATTCAGTTTTACCTCTCTTTTTCTTAAGATTCTGTGTCTGACTTTACACTCTAGAGGACAGCTTAGTTTCAGCTGCTCACCGATTGATGCTGAATCACCTTAAGTTCAATCTGACAAAGAGTCATCTATGCCAATGTTTGCCCATCTCATTTTCCTTTGGTTTCTCTTAATAACTTATGGGAAGGAAATACCTTGAAATATATGCCTTTTGTCCAAGATCTGGGTGTACTTTCTGATGAGCAGCTAACAGTAAATGACAAAGTGTTGGTTGGTTTCAAGACATCTTGTTTCCAGCTGAAGAACATCTCCTGGGTCAAATCCATTTATGGGCTTGGTAATGGTGATTAATGTACTGATTATTTCACACCTGGATTACAACAGTGTCCTTTACCATAAGTTTAAGGCTGTTGAGATGGCTTATCTGCAGCAGGTACAGAGTTCCATGTCCAGAGAAATGACTGGTATGTCCTGGACCAGTCACATTCCAATACTGCTGGACCTGCACTGGCATCTAATCATTGCCACAACTGGCTTTGAGATCTTGACCCTCAGTAATAATGTCTTCACAACCTGAGTCCTGTTTATCTTAAGAAGTTGCTAAAAATCCTATGACCACGCTAGATATCTCAAGTCAACATAGATGGGGTTGGTGGATGCTCCATGGATAAGATTAGGGACATTAGGCAGAATTTCTTTTGCAAATTTTGCCTTGAGGAACCAGCTGCCTTCCCTAATAAAGGCCTGTAAATCTGGGAACTACATTAGAGTAGATCCTTTTTAAAAGGATAAATGGTTCATTATTTCTACATTTGAAATGAATGTGTTTTCTCTATGATATGACAGGAAAATGTGATAGTCATAAAAGTTCATTGTTTACTGTAATGTTGACCCTGTCAAATAATGGTTACAGCAGCTTAAATTCCATATACAAATCATCAAGCATCTTTAAAAGATTATGAGCATCAACTCTTAATAAGCTGATGTAAGATGAATGCTTTGAGAGAAAGCTTGATGTTTCTTTCAGTGAAATTGCTAGGCTACTTGAGGAATGATCTGATCATTCTTCCAAATGAGGATGTTGTTGGATCTTGAAATAAAATGTTCAGAAATGCTAAATAATTTAACTAATTCTGAAACTAACTGGGTAACTTTAAATCCTCATTTGAGATTTATTTGAATCTGAAAGATTATTTTAACTAATCTGATGATTGCTGTTATTTCATGGAAACTTTGAAATGGCCTCATTTGCTGATATGAATAAATCATACGGGATGTACAAAATTGAATTATTGCAAATATAAATAAAGACAATGCAATGCATTCATTTTAATGTCAGATGGGCTGGAAAGCAAACTAATTTAAAATTTATTCCACTTCTCTCAGTAAGCTTTAATTCTGTTCAAAGTTAGGTTGAAATTTTAGTGGATAAAAGTGTGAAGTATTTAAACTTATTAAGTGTAATATTAATGTTAGACACCAGGGTGAATGTATTACATTATTTGTATCCTTAACAGGGGACAAATGTGATAATTTTTCAAGACTGTATTCATAATTATATGCTCTGCTACAACCTACTATAATCTGCAGTAAATGGTAAATAGCTTTTGCTTGATTTTGATACTATAAATAATGTAATCTGCAACAGACGTAATATTAATGCATATGCTACAAAATGTTAGAGCTGTCAAGTTAGAATTTTGTAAGATCTAGGAGAAAATAGTTCTAAAGAAAAAAATACAAAAACTGGGTGACAGAGGGCATGCTACAGTTTATAAGAAGACAAGTGGAAGTTGAATTGTATGAATTATTAACAGCTTGAAAATAGCTATTCAGAAAAGTAATTTGTTTCAGTAACACTAAATGTGCATTTGATGAAATGATTTACCTGCAAATAGAGTGAAAATGCTTGTTCATTGCTGAGGTGTGTGTTGTGATATAAAATTGGTTTGTGTAATATTATGTTCCTGATTCTGTCTCATTTCATTAGACCTGATTGATTATGTCTCATTTCATCAGACCTAATTGATATTTTGAGATAACTCAGTTAACCACTAGACAAGAGTTTTGCAGCTAAAATGGTAGAATCAATTTTAATATCTACATATGATAGTAAAATGAAATGCTAATGTTCAGCAAGAGGAGGATGTGAATTAACTTTAAGAATTCAAATTGTTTTGATGGATTGAAAGATTAAACATCAATACCATTCCCTTTTATGTAATTATAGAGTTTTAAAAGGCCTGGAAATAACTGAAATTGAAGCTTCTAAATAAAGAATATTAGAACCGTATAATCCTGGAACATTGTCTGGTTTAGGGATTCAAAACTGCATCCTGAATTTCCAATATATATATATATATATATATATATATATATATATATATACTTAATCTGGTAATACTATCTGAAAGTCTTTTTTGTAGTGAAGCCAACTAGAAAATCTCTAGATCCAACATCTCTATATAATAGTTCTTAAATTCATAGATTTTCTTTCATAAGCATAGTGAAAAGCTAAGAACTCTTGGGGGTTATATGAGTAAAACACATTCTTGTAATCAATGATACACTATTTGAACTTTGACTACATTTACTTTGACTAGCTAAAATTTTTGGTAGAATGGCTGCCAACTCTGTATATTTTCTTCCTGTTATAGAGGCAAGTAAAATGATTTGACATGAGTAATGATTTAAGTTTTTGCTGTGGGACAACTAGATAATTAAGTTTAAGCTTTTCAAACCAACACTGAAGTTCACTAATGAGCCATGAGATGTGATTTAAAATTGTTCCTGCCAACACTTTTTAAAGTATGTTGCTTCACAACTAAGGA
Source organism: Protopterus annectens (assembly GCF_019279795.1). NCBI lineage: Eukaryota > Metazoa > Chordata > Ceratodontiformes > Protopteridae > Protopterus > Protopterus annectens. Next base: position 908,657,430 of record NC_056733.1, read on the forward strand.
TACCTCTGATCGTAGGTTTAAACACAGCATATATCTCATTGAACAGAATATTACTATCTTATGCTCTTCAAATTGGAAATGGATTAAGAATAGGATGTTTTCTTTGAAATTTCTTTCTTTCTTTAAGATGCTATGGATTAAGTATTGAACTCAGAACTGACATTTGCTTTAGGTGAAAGTTATAAGGAAAATTATTCGGTGATTAGATATTAACCTCAGTTCTGAATTATACATAATATTGGATTTCTGATGGGACTTGGAAAGAAGAAAGAAATCTGTCATTGAGCAGGATTTATGAGATAAAAAGAGTGAAATATTTACTGTATATATATATATATATATATATATATATATATATATATATATATATATATCTATATATATATTGGACAATACGGGTCAGACTCGGGGCTAGCCACTAGCCACTCGGCAGTGTAAACATTGGCTCTAGATGATTTACTGACATTGGCTAATTTTGATGTGACACCCTAACTTCATGTACAAATGTGACAAAGAGGATTCACGATAAGCAGTCAAATGATCAGGAGTGTAAACAATGTCCGCTAATAATTGTGTTCATAGCTTATTACAAGGTGCATACAATCCTTCTTTATCAAAAGGTGAACTCAGGTCTAAGTTCTCATCCCCAAAGCTTGAAGTCATAATTATTATGCCTAAATATGCTCGACTGACAACATCACAGCAGAACAAATGAGGAATGAACTAACACAGTTAATAGTAATAAATTTCACTTCACTTCACAACAGAACAAATGAGAAATTAATTAATACAGTTAATAGTAATAAATCTCACATTGCTGTCTTTCTTTCCTTACACCATCTTAAAAGGAAAATCCCCTTTAATTAGACTAGCCATACCTATTGGTTGAGTTACCTGATGCAAACGTATACAGTACTCCTCATTTTCTCTCTGTTTATCAAACTGTGAAGTACACCTGTACATTTCTTATATGAAAAATATATTTATCTTCATATTGTAAAATAAATGCCCAGAAAGTTTTTTATTGGATAACCTGTATGCTATGCATGTTCCAAGATCATATAGTTAGTTCAGCCATCTCCTACAGATATTGAAATGTACTTTAAGTTTTGGAAGGAAAAGGCCTAGTGGGTGATGTCTATTCAACTCCCTGCTGGATGGGAAATGGTTTGCACTTAATAACATGATAAGACATTGATGTCTGTACTATTTTGGAAGTATACAATGAAACTCCATGAAACCTGTAAAGGAAGTCTCAAAATAACAATGAGGACAAAAATAGAAACAACCAGGCCCCCTTCCCATGACCTAACCCTACTAGCTCTAAAAGTAGCTAGCTGCAAACAAGAAAATTCATGCACAACAGAACCAGAACAACACTCCCCTCAAAACTGCACCAACTAAAGCTGCTACAATATTGCCCCTTTGGTTTACTCGATCAGTTAGCATCGTTTGACTCACATCTGCTGCTCCACTTTGCGGTAAGTTGATCAGTAAAACACTGCCTTTATTTTTTACCTTAAAGCATGAAAAAAACTAGATTCTTCTATAAAAGGTTAGTGAAACAACATTAAAAAAGTACGTTAAAATCCAAACAAATTTGTGTAACACTCTGTAGCATAAAATAATAAAAAGCAGGCCATAGTAGCAGCATTTACAACTGGATGTGTGCAGTAGGCTAAATAGCATGGTTACGATAGCTTAACATAAGGTATCTATGAGTCAAATATTTACTGAAGGTGGTAATGAGGCATTCTTCTAATCAGAGGCACTCAGCCAAAATATTTAATGGCTATAATCCTTAACATATAACAAAAAACTAAGTTAAGTTTCAAAAATACAGACCTGGCCTTTTAAAACAATTTAGGCTGTAACCAAAGTAAAAGATTAGACCCTGTATCCATTTATCTGGAGATGAACTAAAAACAATGAGTAAAAAGATCACTTAAGAAAAACCAATTGTTAAAAAACACAAAAAGAAAAATCTAGCAAACTAGAATTTCCACTGTGTAATACCTTAAACCTCTTGAATCAGAGGCAACATGAGATATATGTAAATGGGTCTATATCAGCATTTCGAAAATATAATAGTTCAAATCATTAAATATCGAACTGAAATGATCGAACTATTAAATTTTTGGATGCCGATTAAAAAAAAAACACCAAAAAAAAAAAAAACCCAAAAAGTAAAGGGTGTAGGCTGGGGGAAAACCCCCCTGCACCCCCCCCCGCTACTTAAAAATATGAACTCCGAGACTTCACTACATTGAAGTAAATGGAAATCTCTCCTTAGAGTGATTTCTGTTTACTCGTTCGATGTTCGGCACTTTTGGCATTCTCGAGGTGACAATATCGTATTCAATATTGTCAGCGTTCGAGATACTAATACAGACCCTATGTAAATTACCCATTAAGGATATCAGGAGTTTCAGTTAAACAGCATTTCTGAATGTCCGTGACTTTTTTCTTTTAAGTCTTTTTATGGACAATTTCAGGCCAGTAAAGCCAAACCTCTCTAGCTGTGGACATGCATGTTTCTGCCTGCTCATCACATCGTCAGCATAAGATGAATGTTTGTCTTTTGGAAACACAGCGTAGTCATAGTTAACTAATATCCATAAACCTAAGGGTGTCTACAAAATATCCCAACTAACAATCTGAAACAATGAGTAAAAAGGTCACCCAGGAAAACCAATTGGTTAAAAATACAAAAAGAAAAATCTAGCAAAGCTAGAATTTTCACTGTGTGATACTTAAACCTCTTGAATCAGAGGCAACATGGGATATATGTAAATTACCCTTTAAAGATAACAGGTGTTTCAGCTAAATGGCATTTCTGAATGTCCATGACTTTTTTCTTTTATTTACTTTTAAGTCTTTTTATGTTTCCAAAAGTCAAACATTCCTATTATGGTATGCTGATGATGTCATAAGAAGGCAGAAACATGCATGCCCTCAGCTTAGAGGGGTTTGGTTTTATTGGTCTGAAATTGTCTATAAAAAGGTGTAAAAGTAAAAAGTCATAGACGTTCAGCAATGCCATTTAGCTGAAACACCTGATATCCTTAAAGGGTAAGTTACATATATCCCATATTGCCTCTGATTCAAGAGGTTTAAGGTTACACAGTGGAAATTCTAGCTTTGCTAGATTTTCCTTTTTGTGTTTATTTAGAGATGAAGAAAATGAGTTTGGGAGTGTGATTACAACTAAAACCAGTTAAGTAAAGTAAACATATAAAGTAGCTGGAACACATTTGAAGAGCCAGGATAAATTTCACACTGTCTATAGGAGTTATAAACTAAATATCTTGTAAGTGTCCTCACTTGTACAAGGAAGTAAAATAACTGTTGCCAGTTACTATAAGTCAATAGTTCCTAGTACACCAATAAGGATACAATTCCCTACCCTGCACTCACTCAATGAAGTTTTCCCAGACTTCACCTCAACCAGTAGTAAGTAACAGTAGATTTTGTCAAAAGAAAAAGTCTGTAATACGTAGAACCATAATCTCTTAACCTATTGGCATTGCATCATTCCCCAATAATATCTCTGGATTAAAACCAATGGATTCTAATGTTAAGTTCTGGATCATTATGTAAGGTAAATGCTAGCACTTCAGAGTGGAACAATGCCTGTAAGTTATAATATTTGAATGTGTATAGCTTGAAGTTTAGAACAACATTAATCAACTACATCAAACTTCCAATGGGTATGGAGACAAGGCAGTATTCCAGCTGTAAAATGTTTTATAAATTCTGTTAAGGTAGGCAGACTTTTCATAATCAAACATATAATCATATTTTTACTTTGTTCCCCATGGCTGATTGTCGCTTCTTCTGGGATGATTAAATAGTAAAAAAT